>NW_028255497.1:0-256065 GCF_964263255.1 Lissotriton vulgaris | reverse complement strand
CGACAGGTCCGGAGTCATCGTTTTTCATCAGAAAATAAATTTTTCGGACTGTACCAAAATAATTCAAAATCTCAAATGGATCGTGCCTCATGTTGAATAACCACTTTTTAACCCCTCAGAGTGACCAAAATTGCCATTTTTACAGAGTTTTGCTTACTCAAAAGCTACAATTTTGACCAATTTCAGGCACATAAATGACTTTAAACACACTTATTTTAGTTGAAAAAGTCTTAATTCACATCCAACAGTCGTTTGGAGTCAAAAGATTAAATGTTAAAATTTCATCCATGTTGACCATTTTGGGAACGTTCGACAGGTCCGGAGTCATCGTTTTTCATCAGAAAATGAATTTTTCGGACTGTACCAAAAATGATTCAAAATGTGAAATGGATCGTGCCTCATGTTGAATAACCACTTTTAACCCCTCAGAGTGACAAAATTGCCATTTTTACAGAGTTTTGCTTACTCAAAAGCTACAATTTTGACCAATTTCAGTCACATAAATGACTTTAAAACACACTTATTTAGTTGAAAAAGTCTTAATTCACATCCAACAGTCGTTTGGAGTCAAAAGATTAAGTGTTAAAATTTCATCGATATGGACCATTTTGGGGATGTTCGACAGGTCCGGAGTCATCGTTTTTCATCAGAAAATGAATTTTTCGGACTGTACCAAAAATGATTCAAAATGTCAAATGGATCGTGCCTCATGTTGAATAACCACTTTTTAACCCCTCAGAGTGACCAAAATTGCCATTTTTACAGAGTTTTGCTTACTCAAAAGCTACAATTTTGACCAATTTCAGGCACATAAATGACTTTAAACACACTTATTTTAGTTGAAAAAAGTCTTAATTCACATCCAACAGTCGTTTGGAGTCAAAAGATTAAATGTTAAAATTTCATCCATATTGACCATTTTGGGAACGTTCGATAGGTCCGGAGTCATCGTTTTTCATCAGAAAATGAATTTTTCGGACTGTACCAAAAATGATTCAAAATGTCAAATGGATCGTGCCTCATGTTGAATAACCACTTTTTAACCCCTCAGAGTGACCAAAATTGCCATTTTTACAAAGTTTTGCTTACTCAAAAGATTCAATTTTGACCAATTTCAGGCACATAAATGACTTTAAACACACTTATTTTAGTTGAAAAAGTCTTAATTCACATCCAACAGTCGTTTGGAGTCAAAAGATTAAATGTTAAAATTTCATCCATATTGACCATTTTGGGAACGTTCGACAGGTCCGGAGTCATCGTTTTTCATCAGAAAATGATTTTTTCGGACTGTACCAAAAATGATTCAAAATGTCAAATGAATCGTGCCTCATGTTAAATAACCACTTTTTAACCCCTCAGAGTGACCAAAATTGCCATTTTTACAGAGTTTTGCTTACTCAAAAGCTACAATTTTGACCAATTTCAGGCACATAAATGACTTTAAACACACTTATTTTAGTTGAAAAAGTCTTAATTCACATCCAACAGTCGTTTGGAGTCAAAAGATTAAATGTTAAAATTTCATCCATATTGACCATTTTGGGAATGTTCGACAGGTCCGGAGTCATCGTTTTTCATCTGAAAATGTATTTTTCGGACTGTACCAAAAATGATTCAAAATGTCAAATGGATCGTGCCTCATGTTAAATAACCACTTTTTAACCCCTCAGAGTGACCAAAATTGCCATTTTTACAGAGTTTTGCTTACTCAAAAGCTACAATTTTGACCAATATCAGGCACATAAATGACTTTAAACACACTTATTTTAGTTGAAAAAGTCTTAATTCACATCCAACAGTCGTTTGGAGTCAAAAGATTAAATGTTAAAATTTCATCCATATTGACCATTTTGGGAACGTTCGACAGGTCCGGAGTCATCGTTTTTCATCAGAAAATGAATTTTTCGGACTGTACCAAAAATGATTCAAAATGTCAAATGGATCGTGCCTTATGTTGAATAACCACTTTTTAACCCCTCAGAGTGACCAAAATTGCCATTTTTACAGAGTTTTGCTTACTCAAAAGCTTCAATTTTGACCAATTTCAGGCACATAAATGACTTTAAACACACTTATTTTAGTTGAAAAAGTCTTAATTCACATCCAACAGTCGTTTGGAGTCAAAAGATTAAGTGTTAAAATTTCATCGATATGGACCATTTTGGGGACGTTCGACAGGTCCGGAGTCATCGTTTTTCATCAGAAAATTAATTTTTCAGACTGTACCAAAAATGATTCAAAATGTCAAATGGATCGTGCCTCATGTTGAATAACCACTTTTTAACCCCTCAGAGTGACCAAAATTGCCATTTTTACAGAGTTTTGCTTACTCAAAAGCTTCAATTTTGACCAATTTCAGGCACATAAATGACTTTAAACACACTTATTTTAGTTGAAAAAGTCTTAATTCACATCCAACAGTCGTTTGGAGTCAAAAGATTAAATGTTAAAATTTCATCCATGTTGACCATTTTGGGAACGTTCGACAGGTCCGGAGTCATCGTTTTTCATCAGAAAATGAATTTTTCGGACTGTACCAAAAATGATTCAAAATGTGAAATGGATCGTGCCTCATGTTGAATAACCAATTTTTAACCCCTCAGAGTGACCAAAATTGCCATTTTTACAGAGTTTTGCTTACTCAAAAGCTTCAATTTTGACCAATTTCAGGCACATAAATGACTTTAAACACACTTATTTTAGTTGAAAAAGTCACAATTCACATCCAACAGTCGTTTGGAGTCAAAAGATTAAATGTGTTAAAATTTCATCGATATGGACCATTTTGGGGACGTTTGACAGGTCCGGAGTCATCGTTTTTCATCAGAAAATGAATTTTTCGGACTGTACCAAAAATGATTCAAAATGTCAAATGGATCGTGCCTCATGTTGAATAACCACTTTTTAACTCCTCAGAGTGACCAAAATTGCCATTTTTACAGAGTTTTGCTTACTCAAAAGCTTCAATTTTGACCAATTTCAGGCACATAAATGACTTTAAACACACTTATTTTAGTTGAAAAAGTCTTAATTCACATCCAACAGTCGTTTGGAGTCAAAAGATTAAGTGTTAAAATTTCATCAATATGGACCATTTTGGGGACGTTCGACAGGTCCGGAGTCATCGTTTTTCATCAGAAAATTAATTTTTCGGACTGTACCAAAAATGATTCAAAATCGCAAATGGATCGTGCCTCATGTTGAATAACCACTTTTTAACCCCTCAAAGTGACTAAAATTGCCATTTTTACAGAGTTTTGCTTTCTCAAAAGCTACAATTTTGACCAATTTCAGGCACATAAATGACTTTAAACACACTTATTTTAGTTGAAAAAGTCTTAATTCACATCCAACAGTCGTTTGGAGTCAAAAGATTAAATGTTAAAATTTCATCCATGTTGACCATTTTGGGAACGTTCGACAGGTCCGGAGTCATCGTTTTTCATCAGAAAATGAATTTTTCGGACTGTACCAAAAATGATTCAAAATGTGAAATGGATTGTGCCTCATGTTGAATAACCACTTTTTAACCCCTCAGAGTGACCAAAATTGCCATTTTTACAGAGTTTTGCTTACTCAAAAGCTTCAATTTTGACCAATTTCAGGCACATAAATGACTTTAAACACACTTATTTTAGTTGAAAAAGTCTTAATTCACATCCAACAGTCGTTTGGAGTCAAAAGATTAAGTGTTAAAATTTCATCGATATGGACCATTTTGGGGACGTTCGACAGGTCTGGAGTCATCGTTTTTCATCAGAAAATTTATTTTTCGGACTGTACCAAAAATGATTCAAAATGTCAAATGCATCGTGCCTCATGTTGAATAACCACTTTTTAACCCCTCAGAGTGACCAAAATTGCCATTTTTACAGAGTTTTGCTTACTCAAAAGCTTCAATTTTGACCAACTTCAGGCATATAAATGACTTTAAACACACTTATTTTAGTTGAAAAAGTCTTAATTCACATCCAACAGTCGTTTTGAGTCAAAAGTTTAAATGTTAAAATTTCATCCATATTGACCATTTTGGTAACGTTCGGCAGGTCCGGAGTCATCGTTTTTCATCAGAAAATTAATTTTTCGGACTGTACCAAAAATGATTCAAAATGTCAAATGGATCGTGCCTCATGTTGAATAACCACTTTTTAACCCCTCAGAGTGACCAAAATTGCCATTTCTACAGAGTTTTGCTTACTGAAAAGCTTCAATTTTGACCAATTTCAGGCACATAAATGACTTTAAACACACTTATTTTAGTTGAAAAAGTCTTAATTTACATCCAACAGTCGTTTGGAGTCAAAAGATTAAATGTTAAAATTTCATCGATATGGACCATTTTGGGGACGTTCGACACGTCCGGAGTCATCGTTTTTCATCAGAAAATGAATTTTTCGGACTGTACAAAAAATGATTGAAAATGTCAAATGGATCGTGCCTCATGTGAGATAACCACTTTTTAACCCCTCAGAGTGACCAAAATTGCCATTTTTACAGAGTTTTGTTTACTCAAAAGCTTCAATTTTGACCAATTTCGGGCACATAAATGACTTTAAACACACTTATTTTAGTTGAAAAAGTCTTAATTTACATCCAACAGTCGTTTGGAGTCAAAAGATTAAATGTTAAAATTTCATCGATATGGACCATTTTGGGAACGTTCGACAGGTCCGGAGTCATCGTTTTTCATCAGAAAATGAATTTTTCGGACTGTTCCAAAAATGATTCAAAATGTGAAATGGATCGTGCCTCATGTTGAATACCCACTTTTTAACCCCTCAGAGTGACCAAAATTGCCATTTTTACAGAGTTTTGCTTACTCAAAAGCTTCAATTTTGACCTATTTCAGGCACATAAATGACTTTAAACACACTTATTTTAGTTGAAAAAGTCTTAATTCACATCCAACAGTCGTTTGGAGTCAAAAGATTAAGTGTTAAAATTTCATCGATATGGACCATTTTGGGGACGTTCGACAGGTCCGGAGTCATCGTTTTTCATCAGAAAATGAATTTTTCGGACTGTACCAAAAATGATTCAAAATGTCAAATGGATCGTGCCTCATGTTGAATAACCACTTTTTAACCCCTCAGAGTGACCAAAATTGCCATTTTTACAGAGTTTTGCTTACTCAAAAGCTTCAATTTTGACCAATTTCAGGCACATAAATGACTTTAAACACACTTATTTTAGTTGAAAAAGTCTTAATTCACATCCAACAGTCGTTTGGAGTCAAAAGATTAAGTGTTAAAATTTCATCGATATGGACCATTTTGGGGATGTTCGACAGGTCCGGAGTCATCGTTTTTCATCAGAAAATGAATTTTTCGGACTGTACCAAAAATGATTCAAAATGTCAAATGGATCGTGCCTCATGTTGAATAACCACTTTTTAACCCCTCAGAGTGACCAAAATTGCCATTTTTACAGAGTTTTGCTTACTCAAAAGCTACAATTTTGACCAATTTCAGGCACATAAATGACTTTAAACACACTTATTTTAGTTGAAAAAAGTCTTAATTCACATCCAACAGTCGTTTGGAGTCAAAAGATTAAATGTTAAAATTTCATCCATATTGACCATTTTGGGAACGTTCGATAGGTCCGGAGTCATCGTTTTTCATCAGAAAATGAATTTTTCGGACTGTACCAAAAATGATTCAAAATGTCAAATGGATCGTGCCTCATGTTGAATAACCACTTTTTAACCCCTCAGAGTGACCAAAATTGCCATTTTTACAAAGTTTTGCTTACTCAAAAGATTCAATTTTGACCAATTTCAGGCACATAAATGACTTTAAACACACTTATTTTAGTTGAAAAAGTCTTAATTCAAATCCAACAGTCGTTTGGAGTCAAAAGATTAAATGTTAAAATTTCATCCATATTGACCATTTTGGGAACGTTCGACAGGTCCGGAGTCATCGTTTTTCATCAGAAAATGATTTTTTCGGACTGTACCAAAAATGATTCAAAATGTCAAATGAATCGTGCCTCATGTTAAATAACCACTTTTTAACCCCTCAGAGTGACCAAAATTGCCATTTTTACAGAGTTTTGCTTACTCAAAAGCTACAATTTTGACCAATTTCAGGCACATAAATGACTTTAAACACACTTATTTTAGTTGAAAAAGTCTTAATTCACATCCAACAGTCGTTTGGAGTCAAAAGATTAAATGTTAAAATTTCATCCATATTGACCATTTTGGGAATGTTCGACAGGTCCGGAGTCATCGTTTTTCATCTGAAAATGTATTTTTCGGACTGTACCAAAAATGATTCAAAATGTCAAATGGATCGTGCCTCATGTTAAATAACCACTTTTTAACCCCTCAGAGTGACCAAAATTGCCATTTTTACAGAGTTTTGCTTACTCAAAAGCTACAATTTTGACCAATATCAGGCACATAAATGACTTTAAACACACTTATTTTAGTTGAAAAAGTCTTAATTCACATCCAACAGTCGTTTGGAGTCAAAAGATTAAATGTTAAAATTTCATCCATATTGACCATTTTGGGAACGTTCGACAGGTCCGGAGTCATCGTTTTTCATCAGAAAATGAATTTTTCGGACTGTACCAAAAATGATTCAAAATGTCAAATGGATCGTGCCTTATGTTGAATAACCACTTTTTAACCCCTCAGAGTGACCAAAATTGCCATTTTTACAGAGTTTTGCTTACTCAAAAGCTTCAATTTTGACCAATTTCAGGCACATAAATGACTTTAAACACACTTATTTTAGTTGAAAAAGTCTTAATTCACATCCAACAGTCGTTTGGAGTCAAAAGATTAAGTGTTAAAATTTCATCGATATGGACCATTTTGGGGACGTTCGACAGGTCCGGAGTCATCGTTTTTCATCAGAAAATTAATTTTTCAGACTGTACCAAAAATGATTCAAAATGTCAAATGGATCGTGCCTCATGTTGAATAACCACTTTTTAACCCCTCAGAGTGACCAAAATTGCCATTTTTACAGAGTTTTGCTTACTCAAAAGCTTCAATTTTGACCAATTTCAGGCACATAAATGACTTTAAACACACTTATTTTAGTTGAAAAAGTCTTAATTCACATCCAACAGTCGTTTGGAGTCAAAAGATTAAATGTTAAAATTTCATCCATGTTGACCATTTTGGGAACGTTCGACAGGTCCGGAGTCATCGTTTTTCATCAGAAAATGAATTTTTCGGACTGTACCAAAAATGATTCAAAATGTGAAATGGATCGTGCCTCATGTTGAATAACCAATTTTTAACCCCTCAGAGTGACCAAAATTGCCATTTTTACAGAGTTTTGCTTACTCAAAAGCTTCAATTTTGACCAATTTCAGGCACATAAATGACTTTAAACACACTTATTTTAGTTGAAAAAGTCACAATTCACATCCAACAGTCGTTTGGAGTCAAAAGATTAAATGTGTTAAAATTTCATCGATATGGACCATTTTGGGGACGTTTGACAGGTCCGGAGTCATCGTTTTTCATCAGAAAATGAATTTTTCGGACTGTACCAAAAATGATTCAAAATGTCAAATGGATCGTGCCTCATGTTGAATAACCACTTTTTAACTCCTCAGAGTGACCAAAATTGCCATTTTTACAGAGTTTTGCTTACTCAAAAGCTTCAATTTTGACCTATTTCAGGCACATAAATGACTTTAAACACACTTATTTTAGTTGAAAAAGTCTTAATTCACATCCAACAGTCGTTTGGAGTCAAAAGATTAAGTGTTAAAATTTCATCGATATGGACCATTTTGGGGACGTTCGACAGGTCCGGAGTCATCGTTTTTCATCAGAAAATGAATTTTTCGGACTGTACCAAAAATGATTCAAAATGTCAAATGGATCGTGCCTCATGTTGAATAACCACTTTTTAACCCCTCAGAGTGACCAAAATTGCCATTTTTACAGAGTTTTGCTTACTCAAAAGCTTCAATTTTGACCAATTTCAGGCACATAAATGACTTTAAACACACTTATTTTAGTTGAAAAAGTCACAATTCACATCCAACAGTCGTTTGGAGTCAAAAGATTAAATGTGTTAAAATTTCATCGATATGGACCATTTTGGGGACGTTTGACAGGTCCGGAGTCATCGTTTTTCATCAGAAAATGAATTTTTCGGACTGTACCAAAAATGATTCAAAATGTCAAATGGATCGTGCCTCATGTTGAATAACCACTTTTTAACTCCTCAGAGTGACCAAAATTGCCATTTTTACAGAGTTTTGCTTACTCAAAAGCTTCAATTTTGACCAATTTCAGGCACATAAATGACTTTAAACACACTTATTTTAGTTGAAAAAGTCTTAATTCACATCCAACAGTCGTTTGGAGTCAAAAGATTAAGTGTTAAAATTTCATCAATATGGACCATTTTGGGGACGTTCGACAGGTCCGGAGTCATCGTTTTTCATCAGAAAATTAATTTTTCGGACTGTACCAAAAATGATTCAAAATCGCAAATGGATCGTGCCTCATGTTGAATAACCACTTTTTAACCCCTCAAAGTGACTAAAATTGCCATTTTTACAGAGTTTTGCTTTCTCAAAAGCTACAATTTTGACCAATTTCAGGCACATAAATGACTTTAAACACACTTATTTTAGTTGAAAAAGTCTTAATTCACATCCAACAGTCGTTTGGAGTCAAAAGATTAAATGTTAAAATTTCATCCATGTTGACCATTTTGGGAACGTTCGACAGGTCCGGAGTCATCGTTTTTCATCAGAAAATGAATTTTTCGGACTGTACCAAAAATGATTCAAAATGTGAAATGGATTGTGCCTCATGTTGAATAACCACTTTTTAACCCCTCAGAGTGACCAAAATTGCCATTTTTACAGAGTTTTGCTTACTCAAAAGCTTCAATTTTGACCAATTTCAGGCACATAAATGACTTTAAACACACTTATTTTAGTTGAAAAAGTCTTAATTCACATCCAACAGTCGTTTGGAGTCAAAAGATTAAGTGTTAAAATTTCATCGATATGGACCATTTTGGGGACGTTCGACAGGTCTGGAGTCATCGTTTTTCATCAGAAAATTTATTTTTCGGACTGTACCAAAAATGATTCAAAATGTCAAATGCATCGTGCCTCATGTTGAATAACCACTTTTTAACCCCTCAGAGTGACCAAAATTGCCATTTTTACAGAGTTTTGCTTACTCAAAAGCTTCAATTTTGACCAACTTCAGGCACATAAATGACTTTAAACACACTTATTTTAGTTGAAAAAGTCTTAATTCACATCCAACAGTCGTTTTGAGTCAAAAGTTTAAATGTTAAAATTTCATCCATATTGACCATTTTGGTAACGTTCGGCAGGTCCGGAGTCATCGTTTTTCATCAGAAAATTAATTTTTCGGACTGTACCAAAAATGATTCAAAATGTCAAATGGATCGTGCCTCATGTTGAATAACCACTTTTTAACCCCTCAGAGTGACCAAAATTGCCATTTCTACAGAGTTTTGCTTACTGAAAAGCTTCAATTTTGACCAATTTCAGGCACATAAATGACTTTAAACACACTTATTTTAGTTGAAAAAGTCTTAATTTACATCCAACAGTCGTTTGGAGTCAAAAGATTAAATGTTAAAATTTCATCGATATGGACCATTTTGGGGACGTTCGACACGTCCGGAGTCATCGTTTTTCATCAGAAAATGAATTTTTCGGACTGTACAAAAAATGATTGAAAATGTCAAATGGATCGTGCCTCATGTGAGATAACCACTTTTTAACCCCTCAGAGTGACCAAAATTGCCATTTTTACAGAGTTTTGTTTACTCAAAAGCTTCAATTTTGACCAATTTCGGGCACATAAATGACTTTAAACACACTTATTTTAGTTGAAAAAGTCTTAATTTACATCCAACAGTCGTTTGGAGTCAAAAGATTAAATGTTAAAATTTCATCGATATGGACCATTTTGGGAACGTTCGACAGGTCCGGAGTCATCGTTTTTCATCAGAAAATGAATTTTTCGGACTGTTCCAAAAATGATTCAAAATGTGAAATGGATCGTGCCTCATGTTGAATACCCACTTTTTAACCCCTCAGAGTGACCAAAATTGCCATTTTTACAGAGTTTTGCTTACTCAAAAGCTTCAATTTTGACCTATTTCAGGCACATAAATGACTTTAAACACACTTATTTTAGTTGAAAAAGTCTTAATTCACATCCAACAGTCGTTTGGAGTCAAAAGATTAAGTGTTAAAATTTCATCGATATGGACCATTTTGGGGACGTTCGACAGGTCCGGAGTCATCGTTTTTCATCAGAAAATGAATTTTTCGGACTGTACCAAAAATGATTCAAAATGTCAAATGGATCGTGCCTCATGTTGAATAACCACTTTTTAACCCCTCAGAGTGACCAAAATTGCCATTTTTACAGAGTTTTGCTTACTCAAAAGCTTCAATTTTGACCAATTTCAGGCACATAAATGACTTTAAACACACTTATTTTAGTTGAAAAAGTCTTAATTCACATCCAACAGTCGTTTGGAGTCAAAAGATTAAGTGTTAAAATTTCATCGATATGGACCATTTTGGGGATGTTCGACAGGTCCGGAGTCATCGTTTTTCATCAGAAAATGAATTTTTCGGACTGTACCAAAAATGATTCAAAATGTCAAATGGATCGTGCCTCATGTTGAATAACCACTTTTTAACCCCTCAGAGTGACCAAAATTGCCATTTTTACAGAGTTTTGCTTACTCAAAAGCTACAATTTTGACCAATTTCAGGCACATAAATGACTTTAAACACACTTATTTTAGTTGAAAAAAGTCTTAATTCACATCCAACAGTCGTTTGGAGTCAAAAGATTAAATGTTAAAATTTCATCCATATTGACCATTTTGGGAACGTTCGATAGGTCCGGAGTCATCGTTTTTCATCAGAAAATGAATTTTTCGGACTGTACCAAAAATGATTCAAAATGTCAAATGGATCGTGCCTCATGTTGAATAACCACTTTTTAACCCCTCAGAGTGACCAAAATTGCCATTTTTACAGAGTTTTGCTTACTCAAAAGCTTCAATTTTGACCAATTTCAGGCACATAAATGACTTTAAACACACTTATTTTAGTTGAAAAAGTCTTAATTCACATCCAACAGTCGTTTGGAGTCAAAAGATTAAGTGTTAAAATTTCATCGATATGGACCATTTTGGGGATGTTCGACAGGTCCGGAGTCATCGTTTTTCATCAGAAAATGAATTTTTCGGACTGTACCAAAAATGATTCAAAATGTCAAATGGATCGTGCCTCATGTTGAATAACCACTTTTTAACCCCTCAGAGTGACCAAAATTGCCATTTTTACAGAGTTTTGCTTACTCAAAAGCTACAATTTTGACCAATTTCAGGCACATAAATGACTTTAAACACACTTATTTTAGTTGAAAAAAGTCTTAATTCACATCCAACAGTCGTTTGGAGTCAAAAGATTAAATGTTAAAATTTCATCCATATTGACCATTTTGGGAACGTTCGATAGGTCCGGAGTCATCGTTTTTCATCAGAAAATGAATTTTTCGGACTGTACCAAAAATGATTCAAAATGTCAAATGGATCGTGCCTCATGTTGAATAACCACTTTTTAACCCCTCAGAGTGACCAAAATTGCCATTTTTACAAAGTTTTGCTTACTCAAAAGATTCAATTTTGACCAATTTCAGGCACATAAATGACTTTAAACACACTTATTTTAGTTGAAAAAGTCTTAATTCAAATCCAACAGTCGTTTGGAGTCAAAAGATTAAATGTTAAAATTTCATCCATATTGACCATTTTGGGAACGTTCGACAGGTCCGGAGTCATCGTTTTTCATCAGAAAATGATTTTTTCGGACTGTACCAAAAATGATTCAAAATGTCAAATGAATCGTGCCTCATGTTAAATAACCACTTTTTAACCCCTCAGAGTGACCAAAATTGCCATTTTTACAGAGTTTTGCTTACTCAAAAGCTACAATTTTGACCAATTTCAGGCACATAAATGACTTTAAACACACTTATTTTAGTTGAAAAAGTCTTAATTCACATCCAACAGTCGTTTGGAGTCAAAAGATTAAATGTTAAAATTTCATCCATATTGACCATTTTGGGAATGTTCGACAGGTCCGGAGTCATCGTTTTTCATCTGAAAATGTATTTTTCGGACTGTACCAAAAATGATTCAAAATGTCAAATGGATCGTGCCTCATGTTAAATAACCACTTTTTAACCCCTCAGAGTGACCAAAATTGCCATTTTTACAGAGTTTTGCTTACTCAAAAGCTACAATTTTGACCAATATCAGGCACATAAATGACTTTAAACACACTTATTTTAGTTGAAAAAGTCTTAATTCACATCCAACAGTCGTTTGGAGTCAAAAGATTAAATGTTAAAATTTCATCCATATTGACCATTTTGGGAACGTTCGACAGGTCCGGAGTCATCGTTTTTCATCAGAAAATGAATTTTTCGGACTGTACCAAAAATGATTCAAAATGTCAAATGGATCGTGCCTTATGTTGAATAACCACTTTTTAACCCCTCAGAGTGACCAAAATTGCCATTTTTACAGAGTTTTGCTTACTCAAAAGCTTCAATTTTGACCAATTTCAGGCACATAAATGACTTTAAACACACTTATTTTAGTTGAAAAAGTCTTAATTCACATCCAACAGTCGTTTGGAGTCAAAAGATTAAGTGTTAAAATTTCATCGATATGGACCATTTTGGGGACGTTCGACAGGTCCGGAGTCATCGTTTTTCATCAGAAAATTAATTTTTCAGACTGTACCAAAAATGATTCAAAATGTCAAATGGATCGTGCCTCATGTTGAATAACCACTTTTTAACCCCTCAGAGTGACCAAAATTGCCATTTTTACAGAGTTTTGCTTACTCAAAAGCTTCAATTTTGACCAATTTCAGGCACATAAATGACTTTAAACACACTTATTTTAGTTGAAAAAGTCTTAATTCACATCCAACAGTCGTTTGGAGTCAAAAGATTAAATGTTAAAATTTCATCCATGTTGACCATTTTGGGAACGTTCGACAGGTCCGGAGTCATCGTTTTTCATCAGAAAATGAATTTTTCGGACTGTACCAAAAATGATTCAAAATGTGAAATGGATCGTGCCTCATGTTGAATAACCAATTTTTAACCCCTCAGAGTGACCAAAATTGCCATTTTTACAGAGTTTTGCTTACTCAAAAGCTTCAATTTTGACCAATTTCAGGCACATAAATGACTTTAAACACACTTATTTTAGTTGAAAAAGTCACAATTCACATCCAACAGTCGTTTGGAGTCAAAAGATTAAATGTGTTAAAATTTCATCGATATGGACCATTTTGGGGACGTTTGACAGGTCCGGAGTCATCGTTTTTCATCAGAAAATGAATTTTTCGGACTGTACCAAAAATGATTCAAAATGTCAAATGGATCGTGCCTCATGTTGAATAACCACTTTTTAACTCCTCAGAGTGACCAAAATTGCCATTTTTACAGAGTTTTGCTTACTCAAAAGCTTCAATTTTGACCTATTTCAGGCACATAAATGACTTTAAACACACTTATTTTAGTTGAAAAAGTCTTAATTCACATCCAACAGTCGTTTGGAGTCAAAAGATTAAGTGTTAAAATTTCATCGATATGGACCATTTTGGGGACGTTCGACAGGTCCGGAGTCATCGTTTTTCATCAGAAAATGAATTTTTCGGACTGTACCAAAAATGATTCAAAATGTCAAATGGATCGTGCCTCATGTTGAATAACCACTTTTTAACCCCTCAGAGTGACCAAAATTGCCATTTTTACAGAGTTTTGCTTACTCAAAAGCTTCAATTTTGACCAATTTCAGGCACATAAATGACTTTAAACACACTTATTTTAGTTGAAAAAGTCACAATTCACATCCAACAGTCGTTTGGAGTCAAAAGATTAAATGTGTTAAAATTTCATCGATATGGACCATTTTGGGGACGTTTGACAGGTCCGGAGTCATCGTTTTTCATCAGAAAATGAATTTTTCGGACTGTACCAAAAATGATTCAAAATGTCAAATGGATCGTGCCTCATGTTGAATAACCACTTTTTAACTCCTCAGAGTGACCAAAATTGCCATTTTTACAGAGTTTTGCTTACTCAAAAGCTTCAATTTTGACCAATTTCAGGCACATAAATGACTTTAAACACACTTATTTTAGTTGAAAAAGTCTTAATTCACATCCAACAGTCGTTTGGAGTCAAAAGATTAAGTGTTAAAATTTCATCAATATGGACCATTTTGGGGACGTTCGACAGGTCCGGAGTCATCGTTTTTCATCAGAAAATTAATTTTTCGGACTGTACCAAAAATGATTCAAAATCGCAAATGGATCGTGCCTCATGTTGAATAACCACTTTTTAACCCCTCAAAGTGACTAAAATTGCCATTTTTACAGAGTTTTGCTTTCTCAAAAGCTACAATTTTGACCAATTTCAGGCACATAAATGACTTTAAACACACTTATTTTAGTTGAAAAAGTCTTAATTCACATCCAACAGTCGTTTGGAGTCAAAAGATTAAATGTTAAAATTTCATCCATGTTGACCATTTTGGGAACGTTCGACAGGTCCGGAGTCATCGTTTTTCATCAGAAAATGAATTTTTCGGACTGTACCAAAAATGATTCAAAATGTGAAATGGATTGTGCCTCATGTTGAATAACCACTTTTTAACCCCTCAGAGTGACCAAAATTGCCATTTTTACAGAGTTTTGCTTACTCAAAAGCTTCAATTTTGACCAATTTCAGGCACATAAATGACTTTAAACACACTTATTTTAGTTGAAAAAGTCTTAATTCACATCCAACAGTCGTTTGGAGTCAAAAGATTAAGTGTTAAAATTTCATCGATATGGACCATTTTGGGGACGTTCGACAGGTCTGGAGTCATCGTTTTTCATCAGAAAATTTATTTTTCGGACTGTACCAAAAATGATTCAAAATGTCAAATGCATCGTGCCTCATGTTGAATAACCACTTTTTAACCCCTCAGAGTGACCAAAATTGCCATTTTTACAGAGTTTTGCTTACTCAAAAGCTTCAATTTTGACCAACTTCAGGCACATAAATGACTTTAAACACACTTATTTTAGTTGAAAAAGTCTTAATTCACATCCAACAGTCGTTTTGAGTCAAAAGTTTAAATGTTAAAATTTCATCCATATTGACCATTTTGGTAACGTTCGGCAGGTCCGGAGTCATCGTTTTTCATCAGAAAATTAATTTTTCGGACTGTACCAAAAATGATTCAAAATGTCAAATGGATCGTGCCTCATGTTGAATAACCACTTTTTAACCCCTCAGAGTGACCAAAATTGCCATTTCTACAGAGTTTTGCTTACTGAAAAGCTTCAATTTTGACCAATTTCAGGCACATAAATGACTTTAAACACACTTATTTTAGTTGAAAAAGTCTTAATTTACATCCAACAGTCGTTTGGAGTCAAAAGATTAAATGTTAAAATTTCATCGATATGGACCATTTTGGGGACGTTCGACACGTCCGGAGTCATCGTTTTTCATCAGAAAATGAATTTTTCGGACTGTACAAAAAATGATTGAAAATGTCAAATGGATCGTGCCTCATGTGAGATAACCACTTTTTAACCCCTCAGAGTGACCAAAATTGCCATTTTTACAGAGTTTTGTTTACTCAAAAGCTTCAATTTTGACCAATTTCGGGCACATAAATGACTTTAAACACACTTATTTTAGTTGAAAAAGTCTTAATTTACATCCAACAGTCGTTTGGAGTCAAAAGATTAAATGTTAAAATTTCATCGATATGGACCATTTTGGGAACGTTCGACAGGTCCGGAGTCATCGTTTTTCATCAGAAAATGAATTTTTCGGACTGTTCCAAAAATGATTCAAAATGTGAAATGGATCGTGCCTCATGTTGAATACCCACTTTTTAACCCCTCAGAGTGACCAAAATTGCCATTTTTACAGAGTTTTGCTTACTCAAAAGCTTCAATTTTGACCTATTTCAGGCACATAAATGACTTTAAACACACTTATTTTAGTTGAAAAAGTCTTAATTCACATCCAACAGTCGTTTGGAGTCAAAAGATTAAGTGTTAAAATTTCATCGATATGGACCATTTTGGGGACGTTCGACAGGTCCGGAGTCATCGTTTTTCATCAGAAAATGAATTTTTCGGACTGTACCAAAAATGATTCAAAATGTCAAATGGATCGTGCCTCATGTTGAATAACCACTTTTTAACCCCTCAGAGTGACCAAAATTGCCATTTTTACAGAGTTTTGCTTACTCAAAAGCTTCAATTTTGACCAATTTCAGGCACATAAATGACTTTAAACACACTTATTTTAGTTGAAAAAGTCTTAATTCACATCCAACAGTCGTTTGGAGTCAAAAGATTAAGTGTTAAAATTTCATCGATATGGACCATTTTGGGGATGTTCGACAGGTCCGGAGTCATCGTTTTTCATCAGAAAATGAATTTTTCGGACTGTACCAAAAATGATTCAAAATGTCAAATGGATCGTGCCTCATGTTGAATAACCACTTTTTAACCCCTCAGAGTGACCAAAATTGCCATTTTTACAGAGTTTTGCTTACTCAAAAGCTACAATTTTGACCAATTTCAGGCACATAAATGACTTTAAACACACTTATTTTAGTTGAAAAAAGTCTTAATTCACATCCAACAGTCGTTTGGAGTCAAAAGATTAAATGTTAAAATTTCATCCATATTGACCATTTTGGGAACGTTCGATAGGTCCGGAGTCATCGTTTTTCATCAGAAAATGAATTTTTCGGACTGTACCAAAAATGATTCAAAATGTCAAATGGATCGTGCCTCATGTTGAATAACCACTTTTTAACCCCTCAGAGTGACCAAAATTGCCATTTTTACAAAGTTTTGCTTACTCAAAAGATTCAATTTTGACCAATTTCAGGCACATAAATGACTTTAAACACACTTATTTTAGTTGAAAAAGTCTTAATTCAAATCCAACAGTCGTTTGGAGTCAAAAGATTAAATGTTAAAATTTCATCCATATTGACCATTTTGGGAACGTTCGACAGGTCCGGAGTCATCGTTTTTCATCAGAAAATGATTTTTTCGGACTGTACCAAAAATGATTCAAAATGTCAAATGAATCGTGCCTCATGTTAAATAACCACTTTTTAACCCCTCAGAGTGACCAAAATTGCCATTTTTACAGAGTTTTGCTTACTCAAAAGCTACAATTTTGACCAATTTCAGGCACATAAATGACTTTAAACACACTTATTTTAGTTGAAAAAGTCTTAATTCACATCCAACAGTCGTTTGGAGTCAAAAGATTAAATGTTAAAATTTCATCCATATTGACCATTTTGGGAATGTTCGACAGGTCCGGAGTCATCGTTTTTCATCTGAAAATGTATTTTTCGGACTGTACCAAAAATGATTCAAAATGTCAAATGGATCGTGCCTCATGTTAAATAACCACTTTTTAACCCCTCAGAGTGACCAAAATTGCCATTTTTACAGAGTTTTGCTTACTCAAAAGCTACAATTTTGACCAATATCAGGCACATAAATGACTTTAAACACACTTATTTTAGTTGAAAAAGTCTTAATTCACATCCAACAGTCGTTTGGAGTCAAAAGATTAAATGTTAAAATTTCATCCATATTGACCATTTTGGGAACGTTCGACAGGTCCGGAGTCATCGTTTTTCATCAGAAAATGAATTTTTCGGACTGTACCAAAAATGATTCAAAATGTCAAATGGATCGTGCCTTATGTTGAATAACCACTTTTTAACCCCTCAGAGTGACCAAAATTGCCATTTTTACAGAGTTTTGCTTACTCAAAAGCTTCAATTTTGACCAATTTCAGGCACATAAATGACTTTAAACACACTTATTTTAGTTGAAAAAGTCTTAATTCACATCCAACAGTCGTTTGGAGTCAAAAGATTAAGTGTTAAAATTTCATCGATATGGACCATTTTGGGGACGTTCGACAGGTCCGGAGTCATCGTTTTTCATCAGAAAATTAATTTTTCAGACTGTACCAAAAATGATTCAAAATGTCAAATGGATCGTGCCTCATGTTGAATAACCACTTTTTAACCCCTCAGAGTGACCAAAATTGCCATTTTTACAGAGTTTTGCTTACTCAAAAGCTTCAATTTTGACCAATTTCAGGCACATAAATGACTTTAAACACACTTATTTTAGTTGAAAAAGTCTTAATTCACATCCAACAGTCGTTTGGAGTCAAAAGATTAAATGTTAAAATTTCATCCATGTTGACCATTTTGGGAACGTTCGACAGGTCCGGAGTCATCGTTTTTCATCAGAAAATGAATTTTTCGGACTGTACCAAAAATGATTCAAAATGTGAAATGGATCGTGCCTCATGTTGAATAACCAATTTTTAACCCCTCAGAGTGACCAAAATTGCCATTTTTACAGAGTTTTGCTTACTCAAAAGCTTCAATTTTGACCAATTTCAGGCACATAAATGACTTTAAACACACTTATTTTAGTTGAAAAAGTCACAATTCACATCCAACAGTCGTTTGGAGTCAAAAGATTAAATGTGTTAAAATTTCATCGATATGGACCATTTTGGGGACGTTTGACAGGTCCGGAGTCATCGTTTTTCATCAGAAAATGAATTTTTCGGACTGTACCAAAAATGATTCAAAATGTCAAATGGATCGTGCCTCATGTTGAATAACCACTTTTTAACTCCTCAGAGTGACCAAAATTGCCATTTTTACAGAGTTTTGCTTACTCAAAAGCTTCAATTTTGACCAATTTCAGGCACATAAATGACTTTAAACACACTTATTTTAGTTGAAAAAGTCTTAATTCACATCCAACAGTCGTTTGGAGTCAAAAGATTAAGTGTTAAAATTTCATCAATATGGACCATTTTGGGGACGTTCGACAGGTCCGGAGTCATCGTTTTTCATCAGAAAATTAATTTTTCGGACTGTACCAAAAATGATTCAAAATCGCAAATGGATCGTGCCTCATGTTGAATAACCACTTTTTAACCCCTCAAAGTGACTAAAATTGCCATTTTTACAGAGTTTTGCTTTCTCAAAAGCTACAATTTTGACCAATTTCAGGCACATAAATGACTTTAAACACACTTATTTTAGTTGAAAAAGTCTTAATTCACATCCAACAGTCGTTTGGAGTCAAAAGATTAAATGTTAAAATTTCATCCATGTTGACCATTTTGGGAACGTTCGACAGGTCCGGAGTCATCGTTTTTCATCAGAAAATGAATTTTTCGGACTGTACCAAAAATGATTCAAAATGTGAAATGGATTGTGCCTCATGTTGAATAACCACTTTTTAACCCCTCAGAGTGACCAAAATTGCCATTTTTACAGAGTTTTGCTTACTCAAAAGCTTCAATTTTGACCAATTTCAGGCACATAAATGACTTTAAACACACTTATTTTAGTTGAAAAAGTCTTAATTCACATCCAACAGTCGTTTGGAGTCAAAAGATTAAGTGTTAAAATTTCATCGATATGGACCATTTTGGGGACGTTCGACAGGTCTGGAGTCATCGTTTTTCATCAGAAAATTTATTTTTCGGACTGTACCAAAAATGATTCAAAATGTCAAATGCATCGTGCCTCATGTTGAATAACCACTTTTTAACCCCTCAGAGTGACCAAAATTGCCATTTTTACAGAGTTTTGCTTACTCAAAAGCTTCAATTTTGACCAACTTCAGGCACATAAATGACTTTAAACACACTTATTTTAGTTGAAAAAGTCTTAATTCACATCCAACAGTCGTTTTGAGTCAAAAGTTTAAATGTTAAAATTTCATCCATATTGACCATTTTGGTAACGTTCGGCAGGTCCGGAGTCATCGTTTTTCATCAGAAAATTAATTTTTCGGACTGTACCAAAAATGATTCAAAATGTCAAATGGATCGTGCCTCATGTTGAATAACCACTTTTTAACCCCTCAGAGTGACCAAAATTGCCATTTCTACAGAGTTTTGCTTACTGAAAAGCTTCAATTTTGACCAATTTCAGGCACATAAATGACTTTAAACACACTTATTTTAGTTGAAAAAGTCTTAATTTACATCCAACAGTCGTTTGGAGTCAAAAGATTAAATGTTAAAATTTCATCGATATGGACCATTTTGGGGACGTTCGACACGTCCGGAGTCATCGTTTTTCATCAGAAAATGAATTTTTCGGACTGTACAAAAAATGATTGAAAATGTCAAATGGATCGTGCCTCATGTGAGATAACCACTTTTTAACCCCTCAGAGTGACCAAAATTGCCATTTTTACAGAGTTTTGTTTACTCAAAAGCTTCAATTTTGACCAATTTCGGGCACATAAATGACTTTAAACACACTTATTTTAGTTGAAAAAGTCTTAATTTACATCCAACAGTCGTTTGGAGTCAAAAGATTAAATGTTAAAATTTCATCGATATGGACCATTTTGGGAACGTTCGACAGGTCCGGAGTCATCGTTTTTCATCAGAAAATGAATTTTTCGGACTGTTCCAAAAATGATTCAAAATGTGAAATGGATCGTGCCTCATGTTGAATACCCACTTTTTAACCCCTCAGAGTGACCAAAATTGCCATTTTTACAGAGTTTTGCTTACTCAAAAGCTTCAATTTTGACCTATTTCAGGCACATAAATGACTTTAAACACACTTATTTTAGTTGAAAAAGTCTTAATTCACATCCAACAGTCGTTTGGAGTCAAAAGATTAAGTGTTAAAATTTCATCGATATGGACCATTTTGGGGACGTTCGACAGGTCCGGAGTCATCGTTTTTCATCAGAAAATGAATTTTTCGGACTGTACCAAAAATGATTCAAAATGTGAAATGGATCGTGCCTCATGTTGAATAACCAATTTTTAACCCCTCAGAGTGACCAAAATTGCCATTTTTACAGAGTTTTGCTTACTCAAAAGCTTCAATTTTGACCAATTTCAGGCACATAAATGACTTTAAACACACTTATTTTAGTTGAAAAAGTCACAATTCACATCCAACAGTCGTTTGGAGTCAAAAGATTAAATGTGTTAAAATTTCATCGATATGGACCATTTTGGGGACGTTTGACAGGTCCGGAGTCATCGTTTTTCATCAGAAAATGAATTTTTCGGACTGTACCAAAAATGATTCAAAATGTCAAATGGATCGTGCCTCATGTTGAATAACCACTTTTTAACTCCTCAGAGTGACCAAAATTGCCATTTTTACAGAGTTTTGCTTACTCAAAAGCTTCAATTTTGACCAATTTCAGGCACATAAATGACTTTAAACACACTTATTTTAGTTGAAAAAGTCTTAATTCACATCCAACAGTCGTTTGGAGTCAAAAGATTAAGTGTTAAAATTTCATCAATATGGACCATTTTGGGGACGTTCGACAGGTCCGGAGTCATCGTTTTTCATCAGAAAATTAATTTTTCGGACTGTACCAAAAATGATTCAAAATCGCAAATGGATCGTGCCTCATGTTGAATAACCACTTTTTAACCCCTCAAAGTGACTAAAATTGCCATTTTTACAGAGTTTTGCTTTCTCAAAAGCTACAATTTTGACCAATTTCAGGCACATAAATGACTTTAAACACACTTATTTTAGTTGAAAAAGTCTTAATTCACATCCAACAGTCGTTTGGAGTCAAAAGATTAAATGTTAAAATTTCATCCATGTTGACCATTTTGGGAACGTTCGACAGGTCCGGAGTCATCGTTTTTCATCAGAAAATGAATTTTTCGGACTGTACCAAAAATGATTCAAAATGTGAAATGGATTGTGCCTCATGTTGAATAACCACTTTTTAACCCCTCAGAGTGACCAAAATTGCCATTTTTACAGAGTTTTGCTTACTCAAAAGCTTCAATTTTGACCAATTTCAGGCACATAAATGACTTTAAACACACTTATTTTAGTTGAAAAAGTCTTAATTCACATCCAACAGTCGTTTGGAGTCAAAAGATTAAGTGTTAAAATTTCATCGATATGGACCATTTTGGGGACGTTCGACAGGTCTGGAGTCATCGTTTTTCATCAGAAAATTTATTTTTCGGACTGTACCAAAAATGATTCAAAATGTCAAATGCATCGTGCCTCATGTTGAATAACCACTTTTTAACCCCTCAGAGTGACCAAAATTGCCATTTTTACAGAGTTTTGCTTACTCAAAAGCTTCAATTTTGACCAACTTCAGGCACATAAATGACTTTAAACACACTTATTTTAGTTGAAAAAGTCTTAATTCACATCCAACAGTCGTTTTGAGTCAAAAGTTTAAATGTTAAAATTTCATCCATATTGACCATTTTGGTAACGTTCGGCAGGTCCGGAGTCATCGTTTTTCATCAGAAAATTAATTTTTCGGACTGTACCAAAAATGATTCAAAATGTCAAATGGATCGTGCCTCATGTTGAATAACCACTTTTTAACCCCTCAGAGTGACCAAAATTGCCATTTCTACAGAGTTTTGCTTACTGAAAAGCTTCAATTTTGACCAATTTCAGGCACATAAATGACTTTAAACACACTTATTTTAGTTGAAAAAGTCTTAATTTACATCCAACAGTCGTTTGGAGTCAAAAGATTAAATGTTAAAATTTCATCGATATGGACCATTTTGGGGACGTTCGACACGTCCGGAGTCATCGTTTTTCATCAGAAAATGAATTTTTCGGACTGTACAAAAAATGATTGAAAATGTCAAATGGATCGTGCCTCATGTGAGATAACCACTTTTTAACCCCTCAGAGTGACCAAAATTGCCATTTTTACAGAGTTTTGTTTACTCAAAAGCTTCAATTTTGACCAATTTCGGGCACATAAATGACTTTAAACACACTTATTTTAGTTGAAAAAGTCTTAATTTACATCCAACAGTCGTTTGGAGTCAAAAGATTAAATGTTAAAATTTCATCGATATGGACCATTTTGGGAACGTTCGACAGGTCCGGAGTCATCGTTTTTCATCAGAAAATGAATTTTTCGGACTGTTCCAAAAATGATTCAAAATGTGAAATGGATCGTGCCTCATGTTGAATACCCACTTTTTAACCCCTCAGAGTGACCAAAATTGCCATTTTTACAGAGTTTTGCTTACTCAAAAGCTTCAATTTTGACCTATTTCAGGCACATAAATGACTTTAAACACACTTATTTTAGTTGAAAAAGTCTTAATTCACATCCAACAGTCGTTTGGAGTCAAAAGATTAAGTGTTAAAATTTCATCGATATGGACCATTTTGGGGACGTTCGACAGGTCCGGAGTCATCGTTTTTCATCAGAAAATGAATTTTTCGGACTGTACCAAAAATGATTCAAAATGTCAAATGGATCGTGCCTCATGTTGAATAACCACTTTTTAACCCCTCAGAGTGACCAAAATTGCCATTTTTACAGAGTTTTGCTTACTCAAAAGCTTCAATTTTGACCAATTTCAGGCACATAAATGACTTTAAACACACTTATTTTAGTTGAAAAAGTCTTAATTCACATCCAACAGTCGTTTGGAGTCAAAAGATTAAATGTTAAAATTTCATCCATGTTGACCATTTTGGGAACGTTCGACAGGTCCGGAGTCATCGTTTTTCATCAGAAAATGAATTTTTCGGACTGTACCAAAAATGATTCAAAATGTGAAATGGATCGTGCCTCATGTTGAATAACCACTTTTTAACCCCTCAGAGTGACCAAAATTGCCATTTTTACAGAGTTTTGCTTACTCAAAAGCTTCAATTTTGACCAATTTCAGGCACATAAATAACTTTAAACACACTTATTTTAGTTGAAAAAGTCTTAATTCACATCCAACAGTCGTTTGGAGTCAAAAGATTAAGGGGCATATTACCAAGCAATAGCGATAATTATCGCTATTGCTTGGTTAAAGACAAAAATTTACCGCAGCGCTGCAGCGATGTTTACCGCAAATAAACCTTGGTATTACCAAGGTTTAACGCAAATGCGGTAAAAATCGCCGCAAAGCATGAATATCGCAGAAAAGTCCGCGATATTCATGCATTAGCGAGCTAATGCTCTTAGCCATGTTATCCACCTCCCATTGGATAACATGGCTAAGAACTGCTCAGGGCAGGTGTTAGCTTTTGGAGATATTCCTGCTTAGCGCGAATATCTCCAAAATTTGGTAATAGGAGATAGCAATGTTAGCGACTGTTTTTAGTCGCTAACATCTTGGCACGCCCACTTTGCATCTCATTAGTGATAAATATCACTGACATGCAAAGTGGGGCCCAAGATGGTCGCTATCTCCTACTAGCTGTCGCTAACTGGTGTTAGCGGCAGCTAGGTAATAGGGAGATAATTTTATCTCCGCTTTCTTGGCTTTTAAAGCCAAAAAAGCGGAGATAAACTCCCTTGATAATATGCCCCTAAGTGTTAAAATTTCATCAATATGGACCATTTTGGGGACGTTCGACAGGTCCGGAGTCATCGTTTTTCATCAGAAAATAAATTTTTCGGACTGTACCAAAAATAATTCAAAATCTCAAATGGATCGTGCCTCATGTTGAATAACCACTTTTTAACCCCTCAGAGTGACCAAAATTGCCATTTTTACAGAGTTTTGCTTACTCAAAAGCTACAATTTTGACCAATTTCAGGCACATAAATGACTTTAAACACACTTATTTTAGTTGAAAAAGTCTTAATTCACATCCAACAGTCGTTTGGAGTCAAAAGATTAAATGTTAAAATTTCATCCATGTTGACCATTTTGGGAACGTTCGACAGGTCCGGAGTCATCGTTTTTCATCAGAAAATGAATTTTTCGGACTGTACCAAAAATGATTCAAAATGTGAAATGGATCGTGCCTCATGTTGAATAACCACTTTTTAACCCCTCAGAGTGACCAAAATTGCCATTTTTACAGAGTTTTGCTTACTCAAAAGCTACAATTTTGACCAATTTCAGTCACATAAATGACTTTAAACACACTTATTTTAGTTGAAAAAGTCTTAATTCACATCCAACAGTCGTTTGGAGTCAAAAGATTAAGTGTTAAAATTTCATCGATATGGACCATTTTGGGGATGTTCGACAGGTCCGGAGTCATCGTTTTTCATCAGAAAATGAATTTTTCGGACTGTACCAAAAATGATTCAAAATGTCAAATGGATCGTGCCTCATGTTGAATAACCACTTTTTAACCCCTCAGAGTGACCAAAATTGCCATTTTTACAGAGTTTTGCTTACTCAAAAGCTACAATTTTGACCAATTTCAGGCACATAAATGACTTTAAACACACTTATTTTAGTTGAAAAAAGTCTTAATTCACATCCAACAGTCGTTTGGAGTCAAAAGATTAAATGTTAAAATTTCATCCATATTGACCATTTTGGGAACGTTCGATAGGTCCGGAGTCATCGTTTTTCATCAGAAAATGAATTTTTCGGACTGTACCAAAAATGATTCAAAATGTCAAATGGATCGTGCCTCATGTTGAATAACCACTTTTTAACCCCTCAGAGTGACCAAAATTGCCATTTTTACAAAGTTTTGCTTACTCAAAAGATTCAATTTTGACCAATTTCAGGCACATAAATGACTTTAAACACACTTATTTTAGTTGAAAAAGTCTTAATTCACATCCAACAGTCGTTTGGAGTCAAAAGATTAAATGTTAAAATTTCATCCATATTGACCATTTTGGGAACGTTCGACAGGTCCGGAGTCATCGTTTTTCATCAGAAAATGATTTTTTCGGACTGTACCAAAAATGATTCAAAATGTCAAATGAATCGTGCCTCATGTTAAATAACCACTTTTTAACCCCTCAGAGTGACCAAAATTGCCATTTTTACAGAGTTTTGCTTACTCAAAAGCTACAATTTTGACCAATTTCAGGCACATAAATGACTTTAAACACACTTATTTTAGTTGAAAAAGTCTTAATTCACATCCAACAGTCGTTTGGAGTCAAAAGATTAAATGTTAAAATTTCATCCATATTGACCATTTTGGGAATGTTCGACAGGTCCGGAGTCATCGTTTTTCATCAGAAAATGAATTTTTCGGACTGTACCAAAAATGATTCAAAATGTCAAATGGATCGTGCCTTATGTTGAATAACCACTTTTTAACCCCTCAGAGTGACCAAAATTGCCATTTTTACAGAGTTTTGCTTACTCTAAAGCTTCAATTTTGACCAATTTCAGGCACATAAATGACTTTAAACACACTTATTTTAGTTGAAAAAGTCTTAATTCACATCCAACAGTCGTTTGGAGTCAAAAGATTAAGTGTTAAAATTTAATCGATATGGACCATTTTGGGGACGTTCGACAGGTCCGGAGTCATCGTTTTTCATCAGAAAATGAATTTTTCGGACTGTACCAAAAATGATTCAAAATGTGAAATGGATCGTGCCTCATGTTGAATAACCAATTTTTAACCCCTCAGAGTGACCATAATTGCCATTTTTACAGAGTTTTGCTTACTCAAAAGCTTCAATTTTGACCAATTTCAGGCACATAAATGACTTTAAACACACTTATTTTAGTTGAAAAAGTCACAATTCACATCCAACAGTCGTTTGGAGTCAAAAGATTAAATGTGTTAAAATTTCATCGATATGGACCATTTTGGGGACGTTTGACAGGTCCGGAGTCATCGTTTTTCATCAGAAAATGAATTTTTCGGACTGTACCAAAAATGATTCAAAATGTCAAATGGATCGTGCCTCATGTTGAATAACCACTTTTTAACTCCTCAGAGTGACCAAAATTGCCATTTTTACAGAGTTTTGCTTACTCAAAAGCTTCAATTTTGACCAATTTCAGGCACATAAATGACTTTAAACACACTTATTTTAGTTGAAAAAGTCTTAATTCACATCCAACAGTCGTTTGGAGTCAAAAGATTAAGTGTTAAAATTTCATCAATATGGACCATTTTGGGGACGTTCGACAGGTCCGGAGTCATCGTTTTTCATCAGAAAATTAATTTTTCGGACTGTACCAAAAATGATTCAAAATCGCAAATGGATCGTGCCTCATGTTGAATAACCACTTTTTAACCCCTCAAAGTGACTAAAATTGCCATTTTTACAGAGTTTTGCTTACTCAAAAGCTACAATTTTGACCAATTTCAGGCACATAAATGACTTTAAACACACTTATTTTAGTTGAAAAAGTCTTAATTCACATCCAACAGTCGTTTGGAGTCAAAAGATTAAATGTTAAAATTTCATCCATGTTGACCATTTTGGGAACGTTCGACAGGTCCGGAGTCATCGTTTTTCATCAGAAAATGAATTTTTCGGACTGTACCAAAAATGATTCAAAATGTGAAATGGATTGTGCCTCATGTTGAATAACCACTTTTTAACCCCTCAGAGTGACCAAAATTGCCATTTTTACAGAGTTTTGCTTACTCAAAAGCTTCAATTTTGACCAATTTCAGGCACATAAATGACTTTAAACACACTTATTTTAGTTGAAAAAGTCTTAATTCACATCCAACAGTCGTTTGGAGTCAAAAGATTAAGTGTTAAAATTTCATCGATATGGACCATTTTGGGGACGTTCGACAGGTCTGGAGTCATCGTTTTTCATCAGAAAATTTATTTTTCGGACTGTACCAAAAATGATTCAAAATGTCAAATGCATCGTGCCTCATGTTGAATAACCACTTTTTAACCCCTCAGAGTGACCAAAATTGCCATTTTTACAGAGTTTTGCTTACTCAAAAGCTTCAATGTTGACCAACTTCAGGCACATAAATGACTTTAAACACACTTATTTTAGTTGAAAAAGTCTTAATTCACATCCAACAGTCGTTTTGAGTCAAAAGTTTAAATGTTAAAATTTCATCCATATTGACCATTTTGGGAACGTTCGGCAGGTCCGGAGTCATCGTTTTTCATCACAAAATTAATTTTTCGGACTGTACCAAAAATGATTCAAAATGTCAAATGGATCGTGCCTCATGTTGAATAACCACTTTTTAACCCCTCAGAGTGACCAAAATTGCCATTTCTACAGAGTTTTGCTTACTGAAAAGCTTCAATTTTGACCAATTTCAGGCACATAAATGACTTTAAACACACTTATTTTAGTTGAAAAAGTCTTAATTTACATCCAACAGTCGTTTGGAGTCAAAAGATTAAATGTTAAAATTTCATCGATATGGACCATTTTGGGGACGTTCGACACGTCCGGAGTCATCGTTTTTCATCAGAAAATGAATTTTTCGGACTGTACAAAAAATGATTGAAAATGTCAAATGGATCGTGCCTCATGTGAGATAACCACTTTTTAACCCCTCAGAGTGACCAAAATTGCCATTTTTACAGAGTTTTGTTTACTCAAAAGCTTCAATTTTGACCAATTTCGGGCACATAAATGACTTTAAACACACTTATTTTAGTTGAAAAAGTCTTAATTTACATCCAACAGTCGTTTGGAGTCAAAAGATTAAATGTTAAAATTTCATCGATATGGACCATTTTGGGAACGTTCGACAGGTCCGGAGTCATCGTTTTTCATCAGAAAATGAATTTTTCGGACTGTTCCAAAAATGATTCAAAATGTGAAATGGATCGTGCCTCATGTTGAATACCCACTTTTTAACCCCTCAGAGTGACCAAAATTGCCATTTTTACAGAGTTTTGCTTACTCAAAAGCTTCAATTTTGACCAATTTCAGGCACATAAATGACTTTAAACACACTTATTTTAGTTGAAAAAGTCTTAATTCACATCCAACAGTCGTTTGGAGTCAAAAGATTAAATGTTAAAATTTCATCCATGTTGACCATTTTGGGAACGTTCGACAGGTCCGGAGTCATCGTTTTTCATCAGAAAATGAATTTTTCGGACTGTACCAAAAATGATTCAAAATGTGAAATGGATCGTGCCTCATGTTGAATAACCACTTTTTAACCCCTCAGAGTGACCAAAATTGCCATTTTTACAGAGTTTTGCTTACTCAAAAGCTTCAATTTTGACCAATTTCAGGCACATAAATAACTTTAAACACACTTATTTTAGTTGAAAAAGTCTTAATTCACATCCAACAGTCGTTTGGAGTCAAAAGATTAAGGGGCATATTACCAAGCAATAGAGATAATTATCGCTATTGCTTGGTTAAAGACAAAAATTTACCGCAGCGCTGCAGCGATGTTTACCGCAAATAAACCTTGGTATTACCAAGGTTTAACGCAAATGCGGTAAAAATCGCCGCAAAGCATGAATATCGCAGAAAAGTCCGCGATATTCATGCATTAGCGAGCTAATGCTCTTAGTCATGTTATCCACCTCCCATTGGATAACATGGCTAAGAACTGCTCAGGGCAGGTGTTAGCTTTTGGAGATATTCCTGCTTAGCGCGAATATCTCCAAAATTTGGTAATAGGAGATAGCAATGTTAGCGACTGTTTTTAGTCGCTAACATCTTGGCACGCCCACTTTGCATCTCATTAGTGATAAATATCACTGACATGCAAAGTGGGGCCCAAGATGGTCGCTATCTCCTACTAGCTGTCGCTAACTGGTGTTAGCGGCAGCTAGGTAATAGGGAGATAATTTTATCTCCGCTTTTTTGGCTTTTAAAGCCAAAAAAGCGGAGATAAACTCCCTTGATAATATGCCCCTAAGTGTTAAAATTTCATCAATATGGACCATTTTGGGGACGTTCGACAGGTCCGGAGTCATCGTTTTTCATCAGAAAATAAATTTTTCGGACTGTACCAAAAATAATTCAAAATCTCAAATGGATCGTGCCTCATGTTGAATAACCACTTTTTAACCCCTCAGAGTGACCAAAATTGCCATTTTTACAGAGTTTTGCTTACTCAAAAGCTACAATTTTGACCAATTTCAGGCACATAAATGACTTTAAACACACTTATTTTAGTTGAAAAAGTCTTAATTCACATCCAACAGTCGTTTGGAGTCAAAAGATTAAATGTTAAAATTTCATCCATGTTGACCATTTTGGGAACGTTCGACAGGTCCGGAGTCATCGTTTTTCATCAGAAAATGAATTTTTCGGACTGTACCAAAAATGATTCAAAATGTGAAATGGATCGTGCCTCATGTTGAATAACCACTTTTTAACCCCTCAGAGTGACCAAAATTGCCATTTTTACAGAGTTTTGCTTACTCAAAAGCTTCAATTTTGACCAATTTCAGGCACATAAATGACTTTAAACACACTTATTTTAGTTGAAAAAGTCACAATTCACATCCAACAGTCATTTGGAGTCAAAAGATTAAATGTTAAAATTTCATCGATATGGACCATTTTGGGGACGTTCGACAGGTCAGGAGTCATCGTTTTTCATCAGAAAATGAATTTTTTGGACTGTACCAAAAATTATTCAAAATGTCAAATGGATCGTGCCTCATGTTTAATAACCACTTTTTAACCCCTCAGAGTGACCAAAATTGCCATTTTTACAGAGTTTTGCTTACTCAAAAGCTTCAATTGTGACCAATTTCAGGCACATAAATGACTTTAAACAAACTTATTTTAGTTGAAAAAGTCTTAATTCACATCCAACAGTCGTTTGGAGTCAAAAGATTAAGTGTTAAAATTTCATCGATATGGACCATTTTGGGGACGTTCGACAGGTCCGGAGTCATCGTTTTTCATCAGAAAATTTATTTTTCGGACTGTACCAAAAATGATTCAAAATGTCAAATGGATCGTGCCTCATGTTGAATAACCACTTTTTAACCCCTCAGAGTGACCAAAATTGCCATTTTTACCGAGTTTTGCTTACTCAAAAGCTTCAATTTTGACCAATTTCAGGCACATAAATGACTTTAAACACACTTATTTTAGTTGAAAAAGTCTTAATTCACATCCAACAGTCGTTTGGAGTCAAAAGATTAAATGTTAAAATTTCATCCATGTTGACCATTTTGGGAACGTTCGACAGGTCCGGAGTCATCGTTTTTCATCAGAAAATGAATTTTTCGGACTGTACCAAAAATGATTCAAAATGTGAAATGGATCGTGCCTCATGTTGAATAACCACTTTTTAACCCCTCAGAGTGACCAAAATTGCCATTTTTACAGAGTTTTGCTTACTCAAAAGCTACAATTTTGACCAATTTCAGTCACATAAATGACTTTAAACACACTTATTTTAGTTGAAAAAGTCTTAATTCACATCCAACAGTCGTTTGGAGTCAAAAGATTAAGTGTTAAAATTTCATCGATATGGACCATTTTGGGGACGTTCGACAGGTCCGGAGTCATCGTTTTTCATCAGAAAATGAATTTTTCGGACTGTACCAAAAATGATTCAAAATGTCAAATGGATCGTGCCTCATGTTGAATAACCACTTTTTAACCCCTCAGAGTGACCAAAATTGCCATTTTTACAGAGTTTTGCTTACTCAAAAGCTACAATTTTGACCAATTTCAGGCACATAAATGACTTTAAACACACTTATTTTAGTTGAAAAAGTCTTAATTCACATCCAACAGTCGTTTGGAGTCAAAAGATTAAATGTTAAAATTTCATCCATGTTGACCATTTTGGGAACGTTCGACAGGTCCGGAGTCATCGTTTTTCATCAGAAAATGAATTTTTCGGACTGTACCAAAAATGATTCAAAATGTGAAATGGATCGTGCCTCATGTTGAATAACCACTTTTTAACCCCTCAGAGTGACCAAAATTGCCATTTTTACAGAGTTTTGCTTACTCAAAAGCTTCAATTTTGACCAATTTCAGGCACATAAATGACTTTAAACACACTTATTTTAGTTGAAAAAGTCACAATTCACATCCAACAGATATTTGGAGTCAAAAGATTAAATGTTAAAATTTCATCGATATGGACCATTTTGGGGACGTTCGACAGGTCAGGAGTCATCGTTTTTCATCAGAAAATGAATTTTTTGGACTGTACCAAAAATTATTCAAAATGTCAAATGGATCGTGCCTCATGTTTAATAACCACTTTTTAACCCCTCAGAGTGACCAAAATTGCCATTTTTACAGAGTTTTGCTTACTCAAAAGCTTCAATTGTGACCAATTTCAGGCACATAAATGACTTTAAACAAACTTATTTTAGTTGAAAAAGTCTTAATTCACATCCAACAGTCGTTTGGAGTCAAAAGATTAAGTGTTAAAATTTCATCGATATGGACGATTTTGGGGACGTTCGACAGGTCCGGAGTCATCGTTTTTCATCAGAAAATTTATTTTTCGGACTGTACCAAAAATGATTCAAAATGTCAAATGGATCGTGCCTCATGTTGAATAACCACTTTTTAACCCCTCAGAGTGACCAAAATTGCCATTTTTACCGAGTTTTGCTTACTCAAAAGCTTCAATTTTGACCAATTTCAGGCACATAAATGACTTTAAACACACTTATTTTAGTTGAAAAAGTCTTAATTCACATCCAACAGTCGTTTGGAGTCAAAAGATTAAATGTTAAAATTTCATCCATGTTGACCATTTTGGGAACGTTCGACAGGTCCGGAGTCATCGTTTTTCATCAGAAAATGAATTTTTCGGACTGTACCAAAAATGATTCAAAATGTGAAATGGATCGTGCCTCATGTTGAATAACCACTTTTTAACCCCTCAGAGTGACCAAAATTGCCATTTTTACAGAGTTTTGCTTACTCAAAAGCTACAATTTTGACCAATTTCAGTCACATAAATGACTTTAAACACACTTATTTTAGTTGAAAAAGTCTTAATTCACATCCAACAGTCGTTTGGAGTCAAAAGATTAAGTGTTAAAATTTCATCGATATGGACCATTTTGGGGACGTTCGACAGGTCCGGAGTCATCGTTTTTCATCAGAAAATGAATTTTTCGGACTGTACCAAAAATGATTCAAAATGTCAAATGGATCGTGCCTCATGTTGAATAACCACTTTTTAACCCCTCAGAGTGACCAAAATTGCCATTTTTACAGAGTTTTGCTTACTCAAAAGCTTCAATTTTGACCAATTTCAGGCACATAAATGACTTTAAACACACTTATTTTAGTTGAAAAAGTCTTAATTCATATCCAACAGTCGTTTGGAGTCAAAAGATTAAATGTTAAAATTTCATCCATATTGACCATTTTGGGAACGTTCGACAGGTCCGGAGTCATCGTTTTTCATCAGAAAATGAATTTTTCGGACTGTACCAAAAATGATTCAAAATGTCAAATGGATCGTGCCTCATGTTGAATAACCACTTTTTAACCCCTCAGAGTGACCAAAATTGCCATTTTTACAAAGTTTTGCTTACTCAAAAGATTCAATTTTGACCAATTTCAGGCACATAAATGACTTTAAACACACTTATTTTAGTTGAAAAAGTCTTAATTCACATCCAACAGTCGTTTGGAGTCAAAAGATTAAATGTTAAAATTTCATCCATATTGACCATTTTGGGAACGTTCGACAGGTCCGGAGTCATCGTTTTTCATCAGAAAATGAATTTTTCGGACTGTACCAAAAATGATTCAAAATGTCAAATGAATCGTGCCTCATGCTAAATAACCACTTTTTAACCCCTCAGAGTGACCAAAATTGCCATTTTTACAGAGTTTTGCTTACTCAAAAGCTACAATTTTGACCAATTTCAGGCACATAAATGACTTTAAACACACTTATTTTAGTTGAAAAAGTCTTCATTCACATCCAACAGTCGTTTGGAGTCAAAAGATTAAGTGTTAGAATTTCATCGATATGGACCATTTTGGGGACGTTCGACAGGTCCGGAGTCATCGTTTTTCATCAGAAAATTAATTTTTTAGACTGTACCAAAAATGATTCAAAATGTCAAATGGATCGTGCCTTATGTTGAATAACCACTTTTTAACCCCTCAGAGTGACCAAAATTGCCATTTGAACAGAGTTTTGCTTACTGAAAAGCTTCAATTTTGACCAATTTCAGGCACATAAATGACTTTAAACACACTTATTTTAGTTGAAAAAGTCTTAATTCACATCCAACAGTCGTTTGGAGTCAAAAGATTAAATGTTAAAATTTCATCCATGTTGACCATTTTGGGAACGTTCGACATGTCCGGAGTCATCGTTTTTCATCAGAAAATGAATTTTTCGGACTGTACCAAAAATGATTCAAAATGTGAAATGGATCGTGCCTCATGTTGAATAACCACTTTTTAACCCCTCAGAGTGACCAAAATTGCCATTTTTATAGAGTTTTGCTTACTCAAAAGCTTCAATTTTGACCAATTTCAGGCACATAAATGACTTTAAACACACTTATTTTAGTTGAAAAAGTCACAATTCACATCCAACAGTCGTTTGGAGTCAAAAGATTAAATGTTAAAATTTCATCGATATGGACCATTTTGCGGACGTTCGACAGGTCCGGAGTCATCGTTTTTCATCAGAAAATGAATTTTTTGGACTGTACCAAAAATGATTATAAATGTCAAATGGATCGTGCCTCATGTTGAATAACCACTTTTTAACCCCTCAGAGTGACCAAAATTGCCATTTTTACAGAGTTTTGCTTACTCAAAAGCTTCAATTTTGACCAATTTCAGGCACATAAATGACTTTAAACACACTTATCTTAGTTGAAAAAGTCTTAATTCACATCCAACAGTCTTTTGGAGTCAAAAGATTAAATGTTAAAATTTCATCGATATGGACCATTTTGGGGACGTTCGACACGTCCGGAGTCATCGTTTTTCATCAGTAAATGAATTTTTCGGACTGTACCAAAAATGATTGAAAATGTCAAATGGATCGTGCCTCATGTTGAATAACCACTTTTTAACCCCTCAGAGTGACCAAAATTGCCATTTTTACAGAGTTTTGTTTACTCAAAAGCTTCAATTTTGACCAATTTCAGGCACATAAATGACTTTAAACACACTTATTTTAGTTGAAAAAGTCTTAATTCACATCCAACAGTTGTTTGGAGTCAAAAGATTAAGTGTTAAAATTTCATCGATATGGACCATTTTGTGGACGTTCGACAGGTCCGGAGTCATCGTTTTTCATCAGAAAATGAATTTTTCGGACTGTACCAAAAATGATTCAAAATGTCAAATGGATCGTGCCTCATGTTGAATAACCACTTTTTAACCGCTCAGAGTGACCAAAATTGCCATTTTTACAGAGTTTTGCTTACTCAAAAGCTACAATTTTGACCAATTTCAGGCACATAAATGACTTTAAACACACTTATTTTAGTTGAAAAAGTCTTAATTCACATCCAACAGTCGTTTGGAGTCAAAAGATTAAGTGTTAAAATTTCATCGATATGGACCATTTTGGGGACGTTCGACAGGTCGGGAGTCATCGTTTTTCATCTGAAAATGTATTTTTCGGACTGTACCAAAAATGATTCAAAATGTCAAATGGATCGTGCCTCATGTTAAATAACCACTTTTTAACCCCTCAGAGTGACCAAAATTGCCATTTTTACAGAGTTTTGCTTACTCAAAAGCTACAATTTTGACCAATTTCAGGCACATAAATGACTTTAAACACACTTATTTTAGTTGAAAAAGTCTTAATTAACATCCAACAGTCGTTTGGAGTCAAAAGATTAAATGTTAAAATTTCATCGATATGGACCATTTTGGGGACGTTCGACAGGTCCGGAGTCATCGTTTTTCATCAGAAAATGAATTTTTCGGACTGTACCAAAAATGATTCAAAATGTCAAATGGATCGTGCCTCATGTTGAATAACCACTTTTTAACCCCTCAGAGTGACCAAAATTGCCATTTTTACAGAGTTTTGCTTACTCAAAAGCTTCAATTTTGACAAATTTCAGGCACATAAATGACTTTAAACACACTTATTTTAGTTGAAAAAGTCACAATTCACATCCAACAGTCGTTTGGAGTCAAAAGATTAAATGTTAAAATTTCATCGATATGGACCATTTTGGGGACGTTCGACAGGTCCGGTCTCATCGTTTTTCATCAGAAAATGAATTTTTTGGACTGTACCAAAAATGATTCAAAATGTCAAATGGATCGTGCCTCATGTTTAATAACCACTTTTTAACCCCTCAGAGTGACCAAAATTGCCATTTTTACAGAGTTTTGCTTACTCAAAAGCTTCAATTTTGACCAATTTCAGGCACATAAATGACTTTAAACACACTTATCTTAGTCGAAAAAGTCTTAATTCACATCCAACAGTCGTTTGGAGTCAAAAGATTAAGTGTTAAAATTTCATCGATATGGACCATTTTGGGAACGTTTGACAGGTCCGGAGTCATCGTTTTTCATCTGAAAATGTATTTTTCGGACTGTACCAAAAATGATTCAAAATGTCAAATGAATCGTGCCTCATGTTAAATAACCACTTTTTAACCCCTCAGAGTGACCAAAATTGCCATTTTTACAGAGTTTTGCTTACTCAAAAGCTACAATTTTGACCAATTTCAGGCACATAAATGACTTTAAACACACTTATTTTAGTTGAAAAAGTCTTAATTCACATCCAACAGTCGTTTGGAGTCAAAAGATTAAATGTTAAAATTTCATCCATATTGACCATTTTGGGAACGTTCGACAGGTCCGGAGTCATCGTTTTTCATCAGAAAATGAATTTTTTGGACTGTACCAAAAATGATTCAAAATGTCAAATGGATCGTGCCTTATGTTGAATAACCACTTTTTAACCCCTCAGAGTGACCAAAATTGCCATTTTTACAGAGTTTTGCTCACTCAAAAGCTTCAATTTTGACCAATTTCAGGCACATAAATGACTTTAAACACACTTATTTTAGTTGAAAAAGTCTTAATTCACATCCAACAGTCGTTTGGAGTCAAAAGATTAAGTGTTAACATTTCATCGATATGGACCATTTTGGGGACGTTCGACAGGTCCGGAGTCATCGTTTTTCATCAGAAAATTTATTTTTCGGACTGTACCAAAAATGATTCAAAATGTCAAATGGATCGTGCCTCATGTTGAATAACCACTTTTTAACCCCTCACAGTGACCAAAATTGCCATTTTTACCGAGTTTTGCTTACTCAAAAGCTTCAATTTTGACCAATTTCAGGCACATAAATGACTTTAAACACACTTATTTTAGTTGAAAAAGTCTTAATTCACATCCAACAGTCGTTTGGAGTCAAAAGATTAAATGTTAAAATTTCATCCATGTTGACCATTTTGGGAACGTTCGACAGGTCCGGAGTCATCGTTTTTCATCAGAAAATGAATTTTTCGGACTGTACCAAAAATGATTCAAAATGTGAAATGGATCGTGCCTCATGTTGAATAACCACTTTTTAACCCCTCAGAGTGACCAAAATTGCCATTTTTACAGAGTTTTGCTTACTCAAAAGCTTCAATTTTGACCAATTTCAGGCACATAAATGACTTTAAACACACTTATTTTAGTTGAAAAAGTCTTAATTCACATCCAACAGTCGTTTGGAGTCAAAAGATTAAGTGTTAAAATTTCATCGATATGGACCATTTTGGGGACGTTCGACAGGTCCGGAGTCATCGTTTTTCATCAGAAAATGAATTTTTCGGACTGTACCAAAAATGATTCAAAATGTCAAATGGATCGTGCCTCATGTTGAATAACCACTTTTTAACCCCTCAGAGTGACCAAAATTGCCATTTTTACAGAGTTTTGCTTACTCAAAAGCTTCAATTTTGACCAATTTCAGGCACATAAATGACTTTAAACACACTTATTTTAGTTGAAAAAGTCTTAATTCATATCCAACAGTCGTTTGGAGTCAAAAGATTAAATGTTAAAATTTCATCCATATTGACCATTTTGGGAACGTTCGACAGGTCCGGAGTCATCGTTTTTCATCAGAAAATGAATTTTTCGGACTGTACCAAAAATGATTCAAAATGTCAAATGGATCGTGCCTCATGTTGAATAACCACTTTTTAACCCCTCAGAGTGACCAAAATTGCCATTTTTACAAAGTTTTGCTTACTCAAAAGATTCAATTTTGACCAATTTCAGGCACATAAATGACTTTAAACACACTTATTTTAGTTGAAAAAGTCTTAATTCACATCCAACAGTCGTTTGTAGTCAAAAGATTAAATGTTAAAATTTCATCCATATTGACCATTTTGGGAACGTTCGACAGGTCCGGAGTCATCGTTTTTCATCAGAAAATGAATTTTTCGGACTGTACCAAAAATGATTCAAAATGTCAAATGAATCGTGCCTCATGCTAAATAACCACTTTTTAACCCCTCAGAGTGACCAAAATTGCCATTTTTACAGAGTTTTGCTTACTCAAAAGCTACAATTTTGACCAATTTCAGGCACATAAATGACTTTAAACACACTTATTTTAGTTGAAAAAGTCTTCATTCACATCCAACAGTCGTTTGGAGTCAAAAGATTAAGTGTTAGAATTTCATCGATATGGACCATTTTGGGGACGTTCGACAGGTCCGGAGTCATCGCTTTTCATCAGAAAATTAATTTTTTAGACTGTACCAAAAATGATTCAAAATGTCAAATGGATCGTGCCTTATGTTGAATAACCACTTTTTAACCCCTCAGAGTGACCAAAATTGCCATTTGAACAGAGTTTTGCTTACTGAAAAGCTTCAATTTTGACCAATTTCAGGCACATAAATGACTTTAAACACACTTATTTTAGTTGAAAAAGTCTTAATTCACATCCAACAGTCGTTTGGAGTCAAAAGATTAAATGTTAAAATTTCATCCATGTTGACCATTTTGGGAACGTTCGACATGTCCGGAGTCATCGTTTTTCATCAGAAAATGAATTTTTCGGACTGTACCAAAAATGATTCAAAATGTGAAATGGATCGTGCCTCATGTTGAATAACCACTTTTTAACCCCTCAGAGTGACCAAAATTGCCATTTTTATAGAGTTTTGCTTACTCAAAAGCTTCAATTTTGACCAATTTCAGGCACATAAATGACTTTAAACACACTTATTTTAGTTGAAAAAGTCACAATTCACATCCAACAGTCGTTTGGAGTCAAAAGATTAAATGTTAAAATTTCATCGATATGGACCATTTTGCGGACGTTCGACAGGTCCGGAGTCATCGTTTTTCATCAGAAAATGAATTTTTTGGACTGTACCAAAAATGATTATAAATGTCAAATGGATCGTGCCTCATGTTGAATAACCACTTTTTAACCCCTCAGAGTGACCAAAATTGCCATTTTTACAGAGTTTTGCTTACTCAAAAGCTTCAATTTTGACCAATTTCAGGCACATAAATGACTTTAAACACACTTATCTTAGTTGAAAAAGTCTTAATTCACATCCAACAGTCTTTTGGAGTCAAAAGATTAAATGTTAAAATTTCATCGATATGGACCATTTTGGGGACGTTCGACACGTCCGGAGTCATCGTTTTTCATCAGTAAATGAATTTTTCGGACTGTACCAAAAATGATTGAAAATGTCAAATGGATCGTGCCTCATGTTGAATAACCACTTTTTAACCCCTCAGAATGACCAAAATTGCCATTTTTACAGAGTTTTGTTTACTCAAAAGCTTCAATTTTGACCAATTTCAGGCACATAAATGACTTTAAACACACTTATTTTAGTTGAAAAAGTCTTAATTCACATCCAACAGTTGTTTGGAGTCAAAAGATTAAGTGTTAAAATTTTATCGATATGGACCATTTTGTGGACGTTCGACAGGTCCGGAGTCATCGTTTTTCATCAGAAAATGAATTTTTCGGACTGTACCAAAAATGATTCAAAATGTCAAATGGATCGTGCCTCATGTTGAATAACCACTTTTTAACCGCTCAGAGTGACCAAAATTGCCATTTTTACAGAGTTTTGCTTACTCAAAAGCTACAATTTTGACCAATTTCAGGCACATAAATGACTTTAAACACACTTATTTTAGTTGAAAAAGTCTTAATTCACATCCAACAGTCGTTTGGAGTCAAAAGATTAAGTGTTAAAATTTCATCGATATGGACCATTTTGGGGACGTTCGACAGGTCGGGAGTCATCGTTTTTCATCTGAAAATGTATTTTTCGGACTGTACCAAAAATGATTCAAAATGTCAAATGGATCGTGCCTCATGTTAAATAACCACTTTTTAACCCCTCAGAGTGACCAAAATTGCCATTTTTACAGAGTTTTGCTTACTCAAAAGCTACAATTTTGACCAATTTCAGGCACATAAATGACTTTAAACACACTTATTTTAGTTGAAAAAGTCTTAATTAACATCCAACAGTCGTTTGGAGTCAAAAGATTAAATGTTAAAATTTCATCCATATTGACCATTTTGGGAACGTTCGACAGGTCCGGAGTCATCGTTTTTCATCAGAAAATGAATTTTTCGGACTGTACCAAAAATGATTCAAAATGTCAAATGGATCGTGCCTTATGTTGAATAACCACTTTTTAACCCCTCAGAGTGACCAAAATTGCCATTTTTACAGAGTTTTGCTTACTCAAAAGCTTCAATTTTGACAAATTTCAGGCACATAAATGACTTTAAACACACTTATTTTAGTTGAAAAAGTCTTAATTCACATCCAACAGTCGTTTGGAGTCAAAAGATTAAATGTTAAAATTTCATCCATGTTGACCATTTTGGGAACGTTCGACAGGTCCGGAGTCATCGTTTTTCATCAGAAAATGAATTTATCGGACTGTACCAAAAATGATTCAAAATGTGAAATGGATCGTGCCTTATGTTGAATAACCACTTTTTAACCCCTCAGAGTGACCAAAATTGCCATTTTTACAGAGTTTTGCTTACACAAAAGCTTCAATTTTGACCAATTTCAGGCACATAAATGACTTTAAACACACTTATTTTAGTTGAAAAAGTCTTAATTCACATCCAACAGTCGTTTGGAGTCAAAAGATTAAATGTTAAAATTTCATCCATATTGACCATTTTGGGAACGTTCGACAGGTCCGGAGTCATCGTTTTTCATCAGAAAATGAATTTTTCGGACTGTACCAAAAATGATTGAAAATGTCAAATGGATCGTGCCTCATGTTGAATAACCACTTTTTAACCCCTCAGAGTGACCAAAATTGCCATTTTTACAGAGTTTTGCTAACTCAAAAGCTTCAATTTTGACCAATTTCAGGCACATAAATGACTTTAAACAAACTTATTTTAGTTGGAAAAAGTCTTAATTCACATCCAACAGTCGTTTGGAGTCAAAAGATTAAATGTTAAAATTTCATCCATATTGACCATTTTGGGAACGTTCGACAGGTCCGGAGTCATCGCTTTTCATCAGAAAATGAATTTTTTGGACTGTACCAAAAATGATTCAAAATGTCAAATGGATCGTGCCTCATGTTGAATAACCACTTTTTAACCCCTCAGAGTGACCAAAATTGCCATTTTTACAGAGTTTTGCTTACTCAAAAGCTTCAATTTTGACCAATTTCAGGCACAAAAATGACTTTAAACACACTTATTTTAGTTGAAAAAGTCTTAATTCACATCCAACAGTCGTTTGGAGTCAAAAGATTAAATGTTAAAATTTCATCCATATTGACCATTTTGGGAACGTTCGACAGGTCCGGAGTCATCGTTTTTCATCAGAAAATGAATTTTTCGGACTGTACCAAAAATGATTGAAAATGTCAAATGGATCGTGCCTCATGTTGAATAACCACTTTTTAACCCCTCAGAGTGACCAAAATTGCCATTTTTACAGAGTTTTGCTAACTCAAAAGCTTCAATTTTGACCAATTTCAGGCACATAAATGACTTTAAACAAACTTATTTTAGTTGGAAAAAGTCTTAATTCACATCCAACAGTCGTTTGGAGTCAAAAGATTAAATGTTAAAATTTCATCCATATTGACCATTTTGGGAACGTTCGACAGGTCCGGAGTCATCGCTTTTCATCAGAAAATGAATTTTTTGGACTGTACCAAAAATGATTCAAAATGTCAAATGGATCGTGCCTCATGTTGAATAACCACTTTTTAACCCCTCAGAGTGACCAAAATTGCCATTTTTACAGAGTTTTGCTTACTCAAAAGCTTCAATTTTGACCAATTTCAGGCACATAAATGACTTTAAACACACTTATTTTAGTTGAAAAAGTCTTAATTCACATCCAACAGTCGTTTGGAGTCAAAAGATTAAGTGTTAAAATTTCATCGATATGGACCATTTTGGGGACGTTCGACAGGTCCGGAGTCATCGTTTTTCATCAGAAAATTAATTTTTCGGACTGTACCAAAAATGATTCAAAATGTCAAATGGATCGTGCCTCATGTTGAATAACCACTTTTTAACCCCTCAGAGTGACCAAAATTGCCATTTTTACAGAGTTTTGCTAACGCAAAAGCTTCAATTTTGACCAATTTCAGGCACATAAATGACTTTAAACAAACTTATTTTAGTTGGAAAAAGTCTTAATTCACATCCAACAGTCGTTTGGAGTCAAAAGATTAAATGTTAAAATTTCATCCATATTGAACATTTTGGGAACGTTCGACAGGTCCGGAGTCATCGTTTTTCACCAGAAAATGAATTTTTTGGACTGTACCAAAAATGATTCAAAATGTCAAATGGATCGTGCCTGATGTTGAATAACCACTTTTTAACCCCTCAGAGTGACCAAAATTGCCATTTTTACAGAGTTTTGCTTACTCAAAAGCTTCAATTTTGACCAATTTCAGGCACAAAAATGACTTTAAACACACTTATTTTAGTTGAAAAAGTCTTAATTCACATCCAACAGTCGTTTGGAGTCAAAAGATTAAATGTTAAAATTTCATCCATATTGACCATTTTGGGAACGTTCGACAGGTCCGGAGTCATCGTTTTTCACCAGAAAATGAATTTTTTGGACTGTACCAAAAATGATTCAAAATGTCAAATGGATCGTGCCTCATGTTGAATAACCACTTTTTAACCCCTCAGAGTGACCAAAATTGCCATTTTTACAGAGTTTTGCTTACTCAAAAGCTTCAATTTTGACCAATTTCAGGCACATAAATGACTTTAAACACACTTATTTTAGTTGAAAAAGTCTTAATTCACATCCAACAGTCGTTTGGAGTCAAAAGATTAAATGTTAAAATTTCATCCATATTGACCATTTTGGGAACGTTCGACAAGTCCGGAGTCATCGTTTTTCATCAGAAAATGAATTTTTTGGACTGTACCAAAAATGATTCAAAATGTCAAATGGATCGTGCCTCATGTTGAATAACCACTTTTTAACCCCTCAGAGTGACCAAAATTGCCATTTTTACATAGTTTTGCTTACTCAAAAGCTTCAATTTTGACCAATTTCAGGCACATAAATGACTTTAAACACACTTATTTTAGTTGAAAAAGTCACAATTCACATCCAACAGTCGTTTGGAGTCAAAAGATTAAATGTTAATATTTCATCGATATGGACCATTTTGGGGACGTTCGACAGGTCCGGAGTCATCGTTTTTCATCAGAAAATGAATTTTTCGGACTGTACCAAAAATGATTATAAATGTCAAATGGATCGTGCCTCATGTTGAATAACCACTTTTTAACCCCTCAGAGTGACCAAAATTGCTATTTTTACAGAGTTTTGCTTACTCAAAAGCTTCAATTTTGACCAATTTCAGGCACATAAATGACTTTAAACACACTTATCTTAGTTGAAAAAGTCTTAATTCACATCCAACAGTCGTTTGGAGTCAAAAGATTAAATGTTAAAATTTCATCCATATTGACCATTTTGGGAACGTTCGACAGGTCCGGAGTCATCGTTTTTCATCGGAAAATTAATTTTTCGGACTGTACCAAAAATGATTCAAAATGTCAAATGGATCGTGCCTCATGTTGAATAACCACTTTTTAACCCCTCAGAGTGACCAAAATTGCCATTTGTACAGAGTTTTGCTTACTCAAAAGCTTCAATTTTGACCAATTTCAGGCACATAAATGACTTTAAACACACTTATTTTAGTTGAAAAAGTCTTAATTCACATCCAACAGTCGTTTGGAGTCAAAAGATTAAATGTTAAAATTTCATCCATATTGACCATTTTGGGAACGTTCGACAGGTCCGGAGTCATCGTTTTTCATCAGAAAATGAATTTTTCGGACTGTACCAAAAATGATTCAAAATGTCAAATGGATCGTGCCTTATGTTGAATAACCACTTTTTAACCCCTCAGAGTTACCAAAATTGCCATTTTTACAGAGTTTTGCTTACTCAAAAGCTTCAATTTTGACCAATTTCAGGCACATAAATGACTTTAAACACACTTATTTTAGTTGAAAAAGTCTTAATTCACATCCAACAGTCGTTTGGAGTCAAAAGATTAAGTGTTAAAATTTCATCGATATGGACCATTTTGGGGACGTTCGACAGGTCCGGAGTCATCGTTTTTCATCAGAAAATTGATTTTTTGGACTGTACCAAAAATGATTCAAAATGTCAAATGGATCGTGCCTCATGTTGAATAACCACTTTTTAACCCCTCAGAGTGACCAAAATTGCCATTTTTACAGAGTTTTGCTTACTCAAAAGCTTCAATTTTGACCAATTTCAGGCACATAAATGACTTTAAACACACTTATTTTAGTTGAAAAAGTCTTAATTCACATCCAACAGTCGTTTGGAGTCAAAAGATTAAATGTTAAAATTTCATCCATATTGACCATTTTGGGAACGTTCGACAGGTCCGGAGTCATCGTTTTTCATCAGAAAATGAATTTTTTGGACTGTACCAAAAATGATTCAAAATGTCAAATGGATCGTGCCTCATGTTGAATAACCACTTTTTAACCCCTCAGAGTGACCAAAATTGCCATTTTTACATAGTTTTGCTTACTCAAAAGCTTCAATTTTGACCAATTTCAGGCACATAAATGACTTTAAACACACTTATTTTAGTTGAAAAAGTCACAATTCACATCCAACAGTCGTTTGGAGTCAAAAGATTAAATGTTAATATTTCATGGATATGGACCATTTTGGGGACGTTCGACAGGTCCGGAGTCATCGTTTTTCATCAGAAAATGAATTTTTCGGACTGTACCAAAAATGATTATAAATGTCAAATGGATCGTGCCTCATGTTGAATAACCACTTTTTAACCCCTCAGAGTGACCAAAATTGCTATTTTTACAGAGTTTTGCTTACTCAAAAGCTTCAATTTTGACCAATTTCAGGCACATAAATGACTTTAAACACACTTATCTTAGTTGAAAAAGTCTTAATTCACATCCAACAGTCGTTTGGAGTCAAAAGATTAAATGTTAAAATTTCATCCATATTGACCATTTTGGGAACGTTCGACTTGTCCGGAGTCATCGTTTTTCATCGGAAAATTAATTTTTCGGACTGTACCAAAAATGATTCAAAATGTCAAATGGATCGTGCCTCATGTTGAATAACCACTTTTTAACCCCTCAGAGTGACCAAAATTGCCATTTGTACAGAGTTTTGCTTACTCAAAAGCTTCAATTTTGACCAATTTCAGGCACATAAATGACTTTAAACACACTTATTTTAGTTGAAAAAGTCTTAATTCACATCCAACAGTCGTTTGGAGTCAAAAGATTAAGTGTTAAAATTTCATCGATATGGACCATTTTGGGGACGTTCGACAGGTCCGGAGTCATCGTTTTTCATCAGAAAATTAATTTTTCGGACTGTACCAAAAATGATTCAAAATGTCAAATGGATCGTGCCTCATGTTGAATAACCACTTTTTAACCCCTCAGAGTGACCAAAATTGCCATTTTTACAGAGTTTTGCTTACTCAAAAGCTACAATTTTGACCAATTTCAGGCACATAAATGACTTTAAACACACTTATTTTAGTTGAAAAAGTCTTAATTCACATCCAACAGTCGTTTGGAGTCAAAAGATTAAATGTTAAAATTTCATCTATATTGACCATTTTGGGAACGTTCGACAGGTCCGGAGTCATCGTTTTTCATCAGAAAATGAATTTTTCGGACTGTACCAAAAATGATTCAAAATGTCAAATGGATCGTGCCTTATGTTGAATAACCACTTTTTAACCCCTCAGAGTGACCAAAATTGCCATTTTTACAGAGTTTTGCTTACTCAAAAGCTTCAATTTTGACCAATTTCAGGCACATAAATGACTTTAAACACACTTATTTTAGTTGAAAAAGTCTTAATTCACATCCAACAGTCGTTTGGAGTCAAAAGATTAAGGGTTAAAATTTCATCGATATGGACCATTTTGGGGACGTTCGACAGGTCCGGAGTCATCGTTTTTCATCAGAAAATTAATTTTTCAGACTGTACCAAAAATGATTCAAAATGTCAAATGGATCGTGCCTTATGTTGAATAACCACTTTTAAACCCCTCAGAGTGACCAAAATTGCCATTTTTACAGAGTTTTGCTTACTCAAAAGCTTCAATTTTGACCAATTTCAGGCACATAAATGACTTTAAACACACTTATTTTAGTTGAAAAAGTCTTAATTCACATCCAACAGTCGTTTGGAGTCAAAAGATTAAATGTTAAAATTTCATCAATGTTGACCATTTTGGGAACGTTCGACAGGTCCGGAGTCATCGTTTTTCATCAGAAAATGAATTTTTTGGACTGTACCAAAAATGATTCAAAATGTCAAATGGATCGTGCCTCATGTTTAATAACCACTTTTTAACCCCTCAGAGTGACCAAAATTGCCATTTTTACAGAGTTTTGCTTACTCAAAAGCTTCAATTGTAACCAATTTCAGGCACATAAATGACTTTAAACACACTTATTTTAGTTGAAAAAGTCTTAATTCACATCCAACAGTCGTTTGGAGTCAAAAGATTAAGTGTTAAAATTTCATCGATATGGACCATTTTGGGGACGTTCGACAGGTCCGGAGTCATCGTTTTTCATCAGAAAATTTATTTTTCGGACTGTACCAAAAATGATTCAAAATGTCAAATGGATCGTGCCTCATGTTGAATAACCGCTTTTTAACCCCTCAGAGTGACCAAAATTGCCATTTTTACCGAGTTTTGCTCACTCAAAAGCTTCAATTTTGACCAATTTCAGGAACATAAATGACTTTAAACACACTTATTTTAGTTGAAAAAGTCCTAATTCACATCCAACAGTCGTTTGGAGTCAAAAGATTAAATGTTAAAATTTCATCCATGTTGACCATTTTGGGAACGTTCGACAGGTCCGGAGTCATCGTTTTTCATCAAAAAATGAATTTTTCGGACTGTACCAAAAATGATTCAAAATGTGAAATGGATCGTGCCTCATGTTGAATAACCACTTTTTAACCCCTCAGAGTGACCAAAATTGCAATTTTTACAGAGTTTTGCTTACTCAAAAGCTACAATTTTGACCAATTTCAGTCACATAAATGACTTTCAAAACACTTATTTTAGTTGAAAAAGTCTTAATTCACATCCAACAGTCGTTTGGAGTCAAAAGATTAAGTGTTAAAATTTCATCGATATGGACCATTTTGGGGACGTTCGACAGGTCCGGAGTCATCGTTTTTCATCAGAAAATGAATTTTTCGGACTGTACCAAAAATGATTCAAAATGTCAAATGGATCGTGCCTCATGTTGAATAACCACTTTTTAACCCCTCAGAGTGACCAAAATTGCCATTTTTACAGAGTTTTGCTTACTCAAAAGCTACAATTTTGACCAATTTCAGGCACATAAATGACTTTAAACACACTTATTTTAGTTGAAAAAGTCTTAATTCACATCCAACAGTCGTTTGGAGTCAAAAGATTAAATGTTAAAATTTCATCGATATGGACCATTTTGGGGACGTTCGACAGGTCCGGAGTCATCGTTTTTCATCAGAAAATTAATTTTTCAGACTGTACCAAAAATGATTCAAAATGTCAAATGGATCGTGCCTTATGTTGAATAACCACTTTTTAACCCCTCAGAGTGACCAAAATTGCCATTTGAACAGAGTTTTGCTTACTGAAAAGCTTCAATTTTGACCAATTTCAGGCACATAAATGACTTTAAACACACTTATTTTAGTTGAAAAAGTCTTAATTCACATCCAACAGTCGTTTGGAGTCAAAAGATTAAATGTTAAAATTTCATCCATGTTGACCATTTTGGGAACGTTCGACATGTCCGGAGTCATCGTTTTTCATCAGAAAATGAATTTTTCGTACTGTACCAAAAATGATTCAAAATGTGAAATGGATCGTGCCTCATGTTGAATAACCACTTTTTAACCCCTCAGAGTGACCAAAATTGCCATTTTTATAGAGTTTTGCTTACTCAAAAGCTTCAATTTTGACCAATTTCAGGCACATAAATGACTTGAAACACACTTATTTTAGTTGAAAAAGTCACAATTCACATCCAACAGTCGTTTGGAGTCAAAAGATTAAATGTTAAAATTTCATCGATATGGACCATTTTGCGGACGTTCGACACGTCCGGAGTCATCGTTTTTCATCAGAAAATGAATTTTTCGGACTGTACCAAAAATGATTATAAATGTCAAATGGATCGTGCCTCATGTTGAATAACCACTTTTTAACCCCTCAGAGTGACCAAAATTGCCATTTTTACAGAGTTTTGCTTACTCAAAAGCTTCAATTTTGACCAATTTCAGGCACATAAATGACTTTAAACACACTTATCTTAGTTGAAAAAGTCTGAATTCACATCCAACAGTCGTTTGGAGTCAAAAGATTAAATGTTAAAATTTCATCCATATTGACCATTTTGGGAACGTTCGACAGGTCCGGAGTCATCGTTTTTCATCAGAAAATTAATTTTTCGGACTGTACCAAAAATGATTCAAAATGTGAAATGGATCGTGCCTCATGTTGAATAACCACTTTTTAACCGCTCAGAGTGACCAAAATTGCCATTTTTACAGAGTTTTGCTTACTCAAAAGCTACAATTTTGACCAATTTCAGGCACATAAATGACTTTTAACACACTTATTGTAGTTGAAAAAGTCTTTATTCACATCCAACAGTCGTTTGGAGTCAAAAGATTAAGTGTTAAAATGTCATCGATATGGACCATTTTGGGGACGTTCGACAGGTCGGGAGTCATCGTTTTTCATCTGAAAATGTATTTTTCGGACTGTACCAAAAATGATTCAAAATGTCAAATGGATCGTGCCTCATGTTAAATAACCACTTTTTAACCCCTCAGAGTGACCAAAATTGCCATTTTTACAGAGTTTTGCTTACTCAAAAGCTACAATTTTGACCAATTTCAGGCACATAAAAGACTTTAAACACACTTATTTTAGTTGAAAAAGTCTTAATTCACATCCAACAGTCGTTTGGAGTCAAAAGATTAAATGTTAAAATTTCATCCATATTGACCATTTTGGGAACGTTCGACAGGTCCGGAGTCATCGTTTTTCATCAGAAAATGAATTTTTCGGACTGTACCAAAAATGATTATAAATGTCAAATGGATCGTGCCTCATGTTGAATAACCACTTTTTAACCCCTCAGAGTGACCAAAATTGCTATTTTTACAGAGTTTTGCTTACTCAAAAGCTTCAATTTTGACCAATTTCAGGCACATAAATGACTTTAAACACACTTATCTTAGTTGAAAAAGTCTTAATTCACATCCAACAGTCTTTTGGAGTCAAAAGATTAAATGTTAAAATTTCATCCATATTGACCATTTTGGGAACGTTCGACAGGTCCGGAGTCATCGTTTTTCATCGGAAAATTTATTTTTCGGACTGTACCAAAAATGATTCAAAATGTCAAATGGATCGTGCCTCATGTTGAATAACCACTTTTTAACCCCTCAGAGTGACCAAAATTGCCATTTGTACAGAGTTTTGCTTACTCAAAAGCTTCAATTTTGACCAATTTCAGGCACATAAATGACTTTAAACACACTTATTTTAGTTGAAAAAGTCTTAATTCACATCCAACAGTCGTTTGGAGTCAAAAGATTAAGTGTTAAAATTTCATCGATATGGACCATTTTGGGGACGTTCGACAGGTCCGGAGTCATCGTTTTTCATCAGAAAATTAATTTTTCGGACTGTACCAAAAATGATTCAAAATGTCAAATGGATCGTGCCTCATGTTGAATAACCACTTTTTAACCCCTCAGAGTGACCAAAATTGCCATTTTTACAGAGTTTTGCTTACTCAAAAGCTACAATTTTGACCAATTTCAGGCACATAAATGACTTTAAACACACTTATTTTAGTTGAAAAAGTCTTAATTCACATCCAACAGTCGTTTGGAGTCAAAAGATTAAATGTTAAAATTTCATCCATATTGACCATTTTGGGAACGTTCGACAGGTCCGGAGTCATCGTTTTTCATCAGAAAATGAATTTTTCGGACTGTACCAAAAATGATTCAAAATGTCAAATGGATCGTGCCTTATGTTGAATAACCACTTTTTAACCCCTCAGAGTGACCAAAATTGCCATTTTTACAGAGTTTTGCTTACTCAAAAGCTTCAATTTTGACCAATTTCAGGCACATAAATGACTTTAAACACACTTATTTTAGTTGAAAAAGTCTTAATTCACATCCAACAGTCGTTTGGAGTCAAAAGATTAAGGGTTAAAATTTCATCGATATGGACCATTTTGGGGACGTTCGACAGGTCCGGAGTCATCGTTTTTCATCAGAAAATTAATTTTTCAGACTGTACCAAAAATGATTCAAAATGTCAAATGGATCGTGCCTTATGTTGAATAACCACTTTTAAACCCCTCAGAGTGACCAAAATTGCCATTTTTACAGAGTTTTGCTTACTCAAAAGCTTCAATTTTGACCAATTTCAGGCACATAAATGACTTTAAACACACTTATTTTAGTTGAAAAAGTCTTAATTCACATCCAACAGTCGTTTGGAGTCAAAAGATTAAATGTTAAAATTTCATCAATGTTGACCATTTTGGGAACGTTCGACAGGTCCGGAGTCATCGTTTTTCATCAGAAAATGAATTTTTTGGACTGTACCAAAAATGATTCAAAATGTCAAATGGATCGTGCCTCATGTTTAATAACCACTTTTTAACCCCTCAGAGTGACCAAAATTGCCATTTTTACAGAGTTTTGCTTACTCAAAAGCTTCAATTGTAACCAATTTCAGGCACATAAATGACTTTAAACACACTTATTTTAGTTGAAAAAGTCTTAATTCACATCCAACAGTCGTTTGGAGTCAAAAGATTAAGTGTTAAAATTTCATCGATATGGACCATTTTGGGGACGTTCGACAGGTCCGGAGTCATCGTTTTTCATCAGTAAATTTATTTTTCGGACTGTACCAAAAATGATTCAAAATGTCAAATGGATCGTGCCTCATGTTGAATAACCGCTTTTTAACCCCTCAGAGTGACCAAAATTACCATTTTTACAGAGTTTTGCTCACTCAAAAGCTTCAATTTTGACCAATTTCAGGAACATAAATGACTTTAAACACACTTATTTTAGTTGAAAAAGTCTTAATTCACATCCAACAGTCGTTTGGAGTCAAAAGATTAAATGTTAAAATTTCATCCATGTTGACCATTTTGGGAACGTTCGACGGGTCCGGAGTCATCGTTTTTCATCAAAAAATGAATTTTTCGGACTGTACCAAAAATGATTCAAAATGTGAAATGGATCGTGCCTCATGTTGAATAACCACTTTTTAACCCCTCAGAGTGACCAAAATTGCAATTTTTACAGAGTTTTGCTTACTCAAAAGCTACAATTTTGACCAATTTCAGTCACATAAATGACTTTAAACACACTTATTTTAGTTGAAAAAGTCTTAATTCACATCCAACAGTCGTTTGGAGTCAAAAGATTAAGTGTTAAAATTTCATCGATATGGACCATTTTGGGGACGTTCGACAGGTCCGGAGTCATCGTTTTTCATCAGAAAATGAATTTTTCGGACTGTACCAAAAATGATTCAAAATGTCAAATGGATCGTGCCTCATGTTGAATAACCACTTTTTAACCCCTCAGAGTGACCAAAATTGCCATTTTTACAGAGTTTTGCTTACTCAAAAGCTACAATTTTGACCAATTTCAGGCACATAAATGACTTTAAACACACTTATTTTAGTTGAAAAAGTCTTAATTCACATCCAACAGTCGTTTGGAGTCAAAAGATTAAATGTTAAAATTTCATCCATATTGACCATTTTGGGAACGTTCGACAGGTCCGGAGTCATCGTTTTTCATCAGAAAATGAATTTTTCGGACTGTACCAAAAATGATTATAAATGTCAAATGGATCGTGCCTCATGTTGAATAACCACTTTTTAACCCCTCAGAGTGACCAAAATTGCTATTTTTACAGAGTTTTGCTTACTCAAAAGCTTCAATTTTGACCAATTTCAGGCACATAAATGACTTTAAACACACTTATCTTAGTTGAAAAAGTCTTAATTCACATCCAACAGTCTTTTGGAGTCAAAAGATTAAATGTTAAAATTTCATCCATATTGACCATTTTGGGAACGTTCGACAGGTCCGGAGTCATCGTTTTTCATCGGAAAATTTATTTTTCGGACTGTACCAAAAATGATTCAAAATGTCAAATGGATCGTGCCTCATGTTGAATAACCACTTTTTAACCCCTCAGAGTGACCAAAATTGCCATTTGTACAGAGTTTTGCTTACTCAAAAGCTTCAATTTTGACCAATTTCAGGCACATAAATGACTTTAAACACACTTATTTTAGTTGAAAAAGTCTTAATTCACATCCACCAGTCGTTTGGAGTCAAAAGATTAAGTGTTAAAATTTCATCGATATGGACCATTTTGGGGACGTTCGACAGGTCCGGAGTCATCGTTTTTCATCAGAAAATTAATTTTTCGGACTGTACCAAAAATGATTCAAAATGTCAAATGGATCGTGCCTCATGTTGAATAACCACTTTTTAACCCCTCAGAGTGACCAAAATTGCCATTTTTACAGAGTTTTGCTTACTCAAAAGCTACAATTTTGACCAATTTCAGGCACATAAATGACTTTAAACACACTTATTTTAGTTGAAAAAGTCTTAATTCACATCCAACAGTCGTTTGGAGTCAAAAGATTAAATGTTAAAATTTCATCCATATTGACCATTTTGGGAACGTTCGACAGGTCCGGAGTCATCGTTTTTCATCAGAAAATGAATTTTTCGGACTGTACCAAAAATGATTCAAAATGTCAAATGGATCGTGCCTTATGTTGAATAACCACTTTTTAACCCCTCAGAGTGACCAAAATTGCCATTTTTACAGAGTTTTGCTTACTCAAAAGCTTCAATTTTGACCAATTTCAGGCACATAAATGACTTTAAACACACTTATTTTAGTTGAAAAAGTCTTAATTCACATCCAACAGTCGTTTGGAGTCAAAAGATTAAGGGTTAAAATTTCATCGATATGGACCATTTTGGGGACGTTCGACAGGTCCGGAGTCATCGTTTTTCATCAGAAAATTAATTTTTCAGACTGTACCAAAAATGATTCAAAATGTCAAATGGATCGTGCCTTATGTTGAATAACCACTTTTAAACCCCTCAGAGTGACCAAAATTGCCATTTTTACAGAGTTTTGCTTACTCAAAAGCTTCAATTTTGACCAATTTCAGGCACATAAATGACTTTAAACACACTTATTTTAGTTGAAAAAGTCTTAATTCACATCCAACAGTCGTTTGGAGTCAAAAGATTAAATGTTAAAATTTCATCAATGTTGACCATTTTGGGAACGTTCGACAGGTCCGGAGTCATCGTTTTTCATCAGAAAATGAATTTTTTGGACTGTACCAAAAATGATTCAAAATGTCAAATGGATCGTGCCTCATGTTTAATAACCACTTTTTAACCCCTCAGAGTGACCAAAATTGCCATTTTTACAGAGTTTTGCTTACTCAAAAGCTTCAATTGTAACCAATTTCAGGCACATAAATGACTTTAAACACACTTATTTTAGTTGAAAAAGTCTTAATTCACATCCAACAGTCGTTTGGAGTCAAAAGATTAAGTGTTAAAATTTCATCGATATGGACCATTTTGGGGACGTTCGACAGGTCCGGAGTCATCGTTTTTCATCAGTAAATTTATTTTTCGGACTGTACCAAAAATGATTCAAAATGTCAAATGGATCGTGCCTCATGTTGAATAACCGCTTTTTAACCCCTCAGAGTGACCAAAATTACCATTTTTACAGAGTTTTGCTCACTCAAAAGCTTCAATTTTGACCAATTTCAGGAACATAAATGACTTTAAACACACTTATTTTAGTTGAAAAAGTCTTAATTCACATCCAACAGTCGTTTGGAGTCAAAAGATTAAATGTTAAAATTTCATCCATGTTGACCATTTTGGGAACGTTCGACGGGTCCGGAGTCATCGTTTTTCATCAAAAAATGAATTTTTCGGACTGTACCAAAAATGATTCAAAATGTGAAATGGATCGTGCCTCATGTTGAATAACCACTTTTTAACCCCTCAGAGTGACCAAAATTGCAATTTTTACAGAGTTTTGCTTACTCAAAAGCTACAATTTTGACCAATTTCAGTCACATAAATGACTTTAAACACACTTATTTTAGTTGAAAAAGTCTTAATTCACATCCAACAGTCGTTTGGAGTCAAAAGATTAAGTGTTAAAATTTCATCGATATGGACCATTTTGGGGACGTTCGACAGGTCCGGAGTCATCGTTTTTCATCAGAAAATGAATTTTTCGGACTGTACCAAAAATGATTCAAAATGTCAAATGGATCGTGCCTCATGTTGAATAACCACTTTTTAACCCCTCAGAGTGACCAAAATTGCCATTTTTACAGAGTTTTGCTTACTCAAAAGCTACAATTTTGACCGATTTCAGGCACATAAATGACTTTAAACACACTTATTTTAGTTGAAAAAGTCTTAATTCACATCCAACAGTCGTTTGGAGTCAAAAGATTAAATGTTAAAATTTCATCCATATTGACCATTTTGGGAACGTTCGATAGGTCCGGAGTCATCGTTTTTCATCAGAAAATGAATTTTTCGGACTGTACCAAAAATGATTCAAAATGTCAAATGGATCGTGCCTTATGTTGAATAACCACTTTTTAACCCCTCAGAGTGACCAAAATTGCCATTTTTACAGAGTTTTGCTTACTCAAAAGCTTCAATTTTGACCAATTTCAGGCACATAAATGACTTTAAACACACTTATTTTAGTTGAAAAAGTCTTAATTCATATCCAACAGTCGTTTGGAGTCAAAAGATTAAATGTTAAAATTTCATCCATATTGACCATTTTGGGAACGTTTGACAGGTCCGGAGTCATCGTTTTTCATCAGAAAATGAATTTTTCGGACTGTACCAAAAATTATTCAAAATGTCAAATGGATCGTGCCTCATGTTGAATAACCACTTTTTAACCCCTCAGAGTGACCACAATTGCCATTTTTACAAAGTTTTGCTTACTCAAAAGATTCAATTTTGACCAATTTCAGGCACATAAATGACTTTAAACACACTTATTTTAGTTGAAAAAGTCTTAATTCACATCCAACAGTCGTTTGGAGTCAAAAGATTAAGTGTTAGAATTTCATCGATATGGACCATTTTGGGGACGTTCGACAGGTCCGGAGTCATCGTTTTTCATCAGAAAATTAATTTTTCAGACTGTACCAAAAATGATTCAAAATGTCAAATGGATCGTGCCTTATGTTGAATAACCACTTTTTAACCCCTCAGAGTGACCAAAATTGCCATTTGAACAGAGTTTTGCTTACTGAAAAGCTTCAATTTTGACCAATTTCAGGCACATAAATGACTTTAAACACACTTATTTTAGTTGAAAAAGTCTTAATTCACATCCAACAGTCGTTTGGAGTCAAAAGATTAAATGTTAAAATTTCATCCATGTTGACCATTTTGGGAACGTTCGACATGTCCGGAGTCATCGTTTTTCATCAGAAAATGAATTTTTCGTACTGTACCAAAAATGATTCAAAATGTGAAATGGATCGTGCCTCATGTTGAATAACCACTTTTTAACCCCTCAGAGTGACCAAAATTGCCATTTTTATAGAGTTTTGCTTAGTCAAAAGCTTCAATTTTGACCAATTTCAGGCACATAAATGACTTGAAACACACTTATTTTAGTTGAAAAAGTCACAATTCACATCCAACAGTCGTTTGGAGTCAAAAGATTAAATGTTAAAATTTCATCGATATGGACCATTTTGCGGACGTTCGACAGGTCCGGAGTCATCGTTTTTCATCAGAAAATGAATTTTTCGGACTGTACCAAAAATGATTATAAATGTCAAATGGATCGTGCCTCATGTTGAATAACCACTTTTTAACCCCTCAGAGTGACCAAAATTGCCATTTTTACAGAGTTTTGCTTACTCAAAAGCTTCAATTTTGACCAATTTCAGGCACATAAATGACTTTAAACACACTTATCTTAGTTGAAAAAGTCTTAATTCACATCCAACAGTCGTTTGGAGTCAAAAGATTAAATGTTAAAATTTCATCCATATTGACCATTTTGGGAACGTTCGACAGGTCCGGAGTCATCGTTTTTCATCAGAAAATTAATTTTTCGGACTGTACCAAAAATGATTCAAAATGTCAAATGGATCGTGCCTCATGTTGAATAACCACTTTTTAACCCCTCAGAGTGACCAAAATTGCCATTTGTACAGAGTTTTGCTTACTGAAAAGCTGCAATTTTGACCAATTTCAGGCACATAAATTACTATAAACACACTTATTTTAGTTGAAAAAGTATTAATTTACATCCAACAGTCTTTTGGAGTCAAAAGAGTAAATGTTAAAATTTCATCGATATGGACCATTTTGGGGACGTTCGACACGTCCGGAGTCATCGTTTTTCATCAGAAAATGAATTTTTCGGACTGTACCAAAAATGATTGAAAATGTCAAATGGATCGTGCCTCATGTTGAATAACCACTTTTTAACCCCTCAGAGTGACCAAAATTGCCATTTTTACAGAGTTTTGTTTACTCAAAAGCTTCAATTTTGACCAATTTCAGGCACATAAATGACTTTAAACACACTTATTTTAGTTGAAAAAGTCTTAATTCACATCCAACAGTTGTTTGGAGTCAAAAGATTAAGTGTTAAAATGTCATCGATATGGACCATTTTGTGGACGTTCGACAGGTCCGGAGTCATCGTTTTTCATAAGAAAATGAATTTTTCGGACTGTACCAAAAATGATTCAAAATGTGAAATGGATCGTGCCTCATGTTGAATAACCACTTTTTAACCGCTCAGAGTGACCAAAATTGCCATTTTTACAGAGTTTTGCTTACTCAAAAGCTACAATTTTGACCAATTTCAGGCACATAAATGACTTTAAACACACTTATTTTAGTTGAAAAAGTCTTAATTCACATCCAACAGTCGTTTGGAGTCAAAAGATTAAGTGTTAAAATTTCATCGATATGGACCATTTTGGGGACGTTCGACAGGTCGGGAGTCATCGTTTTTCATCTGAAAATGTATTTTTCGGACTGTACCAAAAATGATTCAAAATGTCAAATGGATCGTGCCTCATGTTAAATAACCACTTTTTAACCCCTCAGAGTGACCAAAATTGCCATTTTTACAGAGTTTTGCTTACTCAAAAGCTTCAATTTTGACCAATTTCAGGCACATAAATGACTTTAAACACACTTATTTTAGTTGAAAAAGTCTTAATTCACATCCAACAGTCGTTTGGAGTCAAAAGATTAAATGTTAAAATTTCATCCATATTGACCATTTTGGGAACGTTCGACAGGTCCGGAGTCATCGTTTTTCATCAGAAAATGAATTTTTCGGACTGTACCAAAAATGATTCAAAATGTCAAATGGATCGTGCCTTATGTTGAATAACCACTTTTTAACCCCTCAGAGTGACCAAAATTGCCATTTTTACAGAGTTTTGCTTACTCAAAAGCTTCAATTTTGACCAATTTCAGGCACATAAATGACTTTAAACACACTTATTTTAGTTGAAAAAGTCTTAATTCACATCCAACAGTCGTTTGGAGTCAAAAGATTAAGGGTTAAAATTTCATCGATATGGACCATTTTGGGGACGTTCGACAGGTCCAGAGTCATCGTTTTTCATCAGAAAATTAATTTTTCAGACTGTACCAAAAATGATTCAAAATGTCCAATGGATCGTGCCCTATGTTGAATAACCACTTTTAAACCCCTCAGAGTGACCAAAATTGCCATTTTTACAGAGTTTTGCTTACTCAAAAGCTTCAATTTTGACCAATTTCAGGCACATAAATGACTTTAAACACACTTATTTTAGTTGAAAAAGTCTTAATTCACATCCAACAGTCGTTTGGAGTCAAAAGATTAAATGTTAAAATTTCATCAATGTTGACCATTTTGGGAACGTTCGACAGGTCCGGAGTCATCGTTTTTCATCAGAAAATGAATTTTTTGGACTGTACCAAAAATGATTCAAAATGTCAAATGGATCGTGCCTCATGTTTAATAACCACTTTTTAACCCCTCAGAGTGACCAAAATTGCCATTTTTACAGAGTTTTGCTTACTCAAAAGCTTCAATTGTAACCAATTTCAGGCACATAAATGACTTTAAACACACTTATTTTAGTTGAAAAAGTCTTAATTCACATCCAACAGTCGTTTGGAGTCAAAAGATTAAGTGTTAAAATTTCATCGATATGGACCATTTTGGGGACGTTCGACAGGTCCGGAGTCATCGTTTTTCATCAGAAAATTTATTTTTCGGACTGTACCAAAAATGATTCAAAATGTCAAATGGATCGTGCCTCATGTTGAATAACCGCTTTTTAACCCCTCAGAGTGACCAAAATTGCCATTTTTACCGAGTTTTGCTCACTCAAAAGCTTCAATTTTGACCAATTTCAGGAACATAAATGACTTTAAACACACTTATTTTAGTTGAAAAAGTCTTAATTCACATCCAACAGTCGTTTGGAGTCAAAAGATTAAATGTTAAAATTTCATCCATGTTGACCATTTTGGGAACGTTCGACAGGTCCGGAGTCATCGTTTTTCATCAAAAAATGAATTTTTCGGACTGTACCAAAAATGATTCAAAATGTGAAATGGATCGTGCCTCATGTTGAATAACCACTTTTTAACCCCTCAGAGTGACCAAAATTGCAATTTTTACAGAGTTTTGCTTACTCAAAAGCTACAATTTTGACCAATTTCAGTCACATAAATGACTTTAAACACACTTATTTTAGTTGAAAAAGTCTTAATTCACATCCAACAGTCGTTTGGAGTCAAAAGATTAAGTGTTAAAATTTCATCGATATGGACCATTTTGGGGACGTTCGACAGGTCCGGAGTCATCGTTTTTCATCAGAAAATGAATTTTTCGGACTGTACCAAAAATGATTCAAAATGTCAAATGGATCGTGCCTCATGTTGAATAACCACTTTTTAACCCCTCAGAGTGACCAAAATTGCCATTTTTACAGAGTTTTGCTTACTCAAAAGCTACAATTTTGACCAATTTCAGGCACATAAATGACTTTAAACACACTTATTTTAGTTGAAAAAGTCTTAATTCACATCCAACAGTCGTTTGGAGTCAAAAGATTAAATGTTAAAATTTCATCCATATTGACCATTTTGGGAACGTTCGATAGGTCCGGAGTCATCGTTTTTCATCAGAAAATGAATTTTTCGGACTGTACCAAAAATGATTCAAAATGTCAAATGGATCGTGCCTTATGTTGAATAACCACTTTTTAACCCCTCAGAGTGACCAAAATTGCCATTTTTACAGAGTTTTGCTTACTCAAAAGCTTCAATTTTGACCAATTTCAGGCACATAAATGACTTTAAACACACTTATTTTAGTTGAAAAAGTCTTAATTCATATCCAACAGTCGTTTGGAGTCAAAAGATTAAATGTTAAAATTTCATCCATATTGACCATTTTGGGAACGTTTGACAGGTCCGGAGTCATCGTTTTTCATCAGAAAATGAATTTTTCGGACTATACCAAAAATTATTCAAAATGTCAAATGGATCGTGCCTCATGTTGAATAACCACTTTTTAACCCCTCAGAGTGACCAAAATTGCCATTTTTACAAAGTTTTGCTTACTCAAAAGATTCAATTTTGACCAATTTCAGGCACATAAATGACTTTAAACACACTTATTTTAGTTGAAAAAGTCTTAATTCACATCCAACAGTCGTTTGGAGTCAAAAGATTAAGTGTTAGAATTTCATCGATATGGACCATTTTGGGGACGTTCGACAGGTCCGGAGTCATCGTTTTTCATCAGAAAATTAATTTTTCAGACTGTACCAAAAATGATTCAAAATGTCAAATGGATCGTGCCTTATGTTGAATAACCACTTTTTAACCCCTCAGAGTGACCAAAATTGCCATTTGAACAGAGTTTTGCTTACTGAAAAGCTTCAATTTTGACCAATTTCAGGCACATAAATGACTTTAAACACACTTATTTTAGTTGAAAAAGTCTTAATTCACATCCAACAGTCGTTTGGAGTCAAAAGATTAAATGTTAAAATTTCATCCATGTTGACCATTTTGGGAACGTTCGACATGTCCGGAGTCATCGTTTTTCATCAGAAAATGAATTTTTCGTACTGTACCAAAAATGATTCAAAATGTGAAATGGATCGTGCCTCATGTTGAATAACCACTTTTTAACCCCTCAGAGTGACCAAAATTGCCATTTTTATAGAGTTTTGCTTACTCAAAAGCTTCAATTTTGACCAATTTCAGGCACATAAATGACTTGAAACACACTTATTTTAGTTGAAAAAGTCACAATTCACATCCAACAGTCGTTTGGAGTCAAAAGATTAAATGTTAAAATTTCATCGATATGGACCATTTTGCGGACGTTCGACAGGTCCGGAGTCATCGTTTTTCATCAGAAAATGAATTTTTCGGACTGTACCAAAAATGATTATAAATGTCAAATGGATCGTGCCTCATGTTGAATAACCACTTTTTAACCCCTCAGAGTGACCAAAATTGCCATTTTTACAGAGTTTTGCTTACTCAAAAGCTTCAATTTTGACCAATTTCAGGCACATAAATGACTTTAAACACACTTATCTTAGTTGAAAAAGTCTTAATTCACATCCAACAGTCGTTTGGAGTCAAAAGATTAAATGTTAAAATTTCATCCATATTGACCATTTTGGGAACGTTCGACAGGTCCGGAGTCATCGTTTTTCATCAGAAAATGAATTTTTCGGACTGTACCAAAAATGATTGAAAATGTCAAATGGATCGTGCCTCATGTTGAATAACCACTTTTTAACCCCTCAGAGTGACCAAAATTGCCATTTTTACAGAGTTTTGTTTACTCAAAAGCTTCAATTTTGACCAATTTCAGGCACATAAATGACTTTAAACACACTTATTTTAGTTGAAAAAGTCTTAATTCACATCCAACAGTTGTTTGGAGTCAAAAGATTAAGTGTTAAAATGTCATCGATATGGACCATTTTGTGGACGTTCGACAGGTCCGGAGTCATCGTTTTTCATAAGAAAATGAATTTTTCGGACTGTACCAAAAATGATTCAAAATGTGAAATGGATCGTGCCTCATGTTGAATAACCACTTTTTAACCGCTCAGAGTGACCAAAATTGCCATTTTTACAGAGTTTTGCTTACTCAAAAGCTACAATTTTGACCAATTTCAGGCACATAAATGACTTTAAACACACTTATTTTAGTTGAAAAAGTCTTAATTCACATCCAACAGTCGTTTGGAGTCAAAAGATTAAGTGTTAAAATTTCATCGATATGGACCATTTTGGGGACGTTCGACAGGTCGGGAGTCATCGTTTTTCATCTGAAAATGTATTTTTCGGACTGTACCAAAAATGATTCAAAATGTCAAATGGATCGTGCCTCATGTTAAATAACCACTTTTTAACCCCTCAGAGTGACCAAAATTGCCATTTTTACAGAGTTTTGCTTACTCAAAAGCTACAATTTTGACCAATTTCAGGCACATAAATGACTTTAAACACACTTATTTTAGTTGAAAAAGTCTTAATTCACATCCAACAGTCGTTTGGAGTCAAAAGATTAAATGTTAAAATTTCATCCATATTGACCATTTTGGGAACGTTCGACAGGTCCGGAGTCATCGTTTTTCATCAGAAAATGAATTTTTCGGACTGTACCAAAAATGATTCAAAATGTCAAATGGATCGTGCCTTATGTTGAATAACCACTTTTTAACCCCTCAGAGTGACCAAAATTGCCATTTTTACAGAGTTTTGCTTACTCAAAAGCTTCAATTTTGACCAATTTCAGGCACATAAATGACTTTAAACACACTTATTTTAGTTGAAAAAGTCTTAATTCACATCCAACAGTCGTTTGGAGTCAAAAGATTAAGTGTTAAAATTTCATCGATATGGACCATTTTGGGGACGTTCGACAGGTCCGGAGTCATCGTTTTTCATCAGAAAATTAATTTTTCAGACTGTACCAAAAATGATTCAAAATGTCAAATGGATCGTGCCTTATGTTGAATAACCACTTTTAAACCCCTCAGAGTGACCAAAATTGCCATTTTTACAGAGTTTTGCTTACTCAAAAGCTTCAATTTTGACCAATTTCAGGCACATAAATGACTTTAAACACACTTATTTTAGTTGAAAAAGTCTTAATTCACATCCAACAGTCGTTTGGAGTCAAAAGATTAAATGTTAAAATTTCATCAATGTTGACCATTTTGGGAACGTTCGACAGGTCCGGAGTCATCGTTTTTCATCAGAAAATGAATTTTTTGGACTGTACCAAAAATGATTCAAAATGTGAAATGGATCGTGCCTCATGTTGAATAACCACTTTTTAACCCCTCAGAGTGACCAAAATTGCCATTTTTACAGAGTTTTGCTTACTCAAAAGCTTCAATTTTGACAAATTTCAGGCACATAAATGACTTTAAACACACTTATTTTAGTTGAAAAAGTCACAATTCACATCCAACAGTCGTTTGGAGTCAAAAGATTAAATGTTAAAATTTCATCGATATGGACCATTTTGGGGACGTTCGACAGGTCCGGAGTCATCGTTTTTCATCAGAAAATGAATTTTTTGGACTGTACCAAAAATGATTCAAAATGTCAAATGGATCGTGCCTCATGTTGAATAACCACTTTTTAACCCCTCAGAGTGACCAAAATTGCCATTTTTACAGAGTTTTGCTTACTCAAAAGCTTCAATTTTGACCAACTTCAGGCACATAAATGACTTTAAACACACTTATTTTAGTTGAAAAAGTCTTAATTCACATCCAACAGTCGTTTGGAGTCAAAAGATTAAGTGTTAAAATTTCATCGATATGGACCATTTTGGGGACGTTCGACAGGTCGGGAGTCATCGTTTTTCGTCAGAAAATGAATTTTTCAGACTGTACCAAAAATGATTCAAAATGTGAAATGGATCGTGCCTCACGTTGAATAACCACTTTTTAACCCCTCAGAGTGACCAAAATTGCCATTTTTACAGAGTTTTGCTTACTCAAAAGCTTCAATTTTGACAAATTTCAGGCACATAAATGACTTTAAACACACTTATTTTAGTTGAAAAGTCACAATTCACATCCAACATTCGTTTGTAGTCAAAAGATTAAATGTTAAAATTTCATCGATATGGACCATTTTGGGGACGTTCGACAGGTCCGGAGTCATCGTTTTTCATCAGAAAATGAATTTTTCGGACTGTACCAAAAATGATTCAAAATGTCAAATGGATCGTGCCTTATGTTGAATAATCACTTTTTAACCCCTCAGAGTGACCAAAATTGCCATTTTTACAGAGTTTTGCTTACTCAAAAGCTTCAATTTTGACCAATTTCAGGCACATAAATGACTTTAAACACACTTATTTTAGTTTAAAAAGTCTTAATTCACATCCAAAAGTCGTTTGGAGTCAAAAGATTAAATGTTAAAATTTCATCCATGTTGACCATTTTGGGAACGTTCGACAGGTCCGGAGTCATTGTTTCTCATCAGAAAATGAATTTTTCGGACTGTACCAAAAATGATTCAAAATGTGAAATGGATCGTGCCTCATGTTGAATAACCACTTTTTAACCCCTCAGAGTGACCAAAATTGCCATTGTTACAGAGTTTTGCTTACTCAAAAGCTTCAATTTTGACCAATTTCAGGCACATAAATGACTTTAAACACACTTATTTTAGTTGAAAAAGTCACAATTCACATCCAACAGTCGTTTGGAGTCAAAAGATTAAATGTTAAAATTTCATCGATATGGACCATTTTGGGGACGTTCGACAGGTCCGGAGTCATCGTTTTTCATCAGAAAATGAATTTTTTGGACTGTACCAAAAATGATTCAAAATGTCAAATGGATCGTGCCTCATGTTTAATAACCACTTTTTAACCCCTCAGAGTGACCAAAATTGCCATTTTTACAGAGTTTTGCTTACTCAAAAGCTTCAATTTTGACCAATTTCAGGCACATAAATGACTTTAAACACACTTATCTTAGTCGAAAAAGTCTTAATTCACATCCAACAGTCGTTTGGAGTCAAAAGATTAAGTGTTAAAATTTCATCGATATGGACCATTTTGGGAACGTTCGACAGGTCCGGAGTCATCGTTTTTCATCTGAAAATGTATTTTTCGGACTGTACCAAAAATGATTCAAAATGTCAAATGAATCGTGCCTCATGTTAAATAACCACTTTTTAACCCCTCAGAGTGACCAAAATTGCCATTTTTACAGAGTTTTGCTTACTCAAAAGCTACAATTTTGACCAATTTCAGGGCACATAAATGACTTTAAACACACTTATTTTAGTTGAAAAAGTCTTAATTCACATCCAACAGTCGTTTGGAGTCAAAAGATTAAATGTTAAAATTTCATCCATATTGACCATTTTGGGAACGTTCGACAGGTCCGGAGTCATCGTTTTTCATCAGAAAATGAATTTTTTGGACTGTAACAAAAATGATTAAAAATGTCAAATGGATCGTGCCTTATGTTGAATAACCACTTTCTAACCCCTCAGAGTGACCAAAATTGCCATTTTTACAGAGTTTTTGCTCACTCAAAAGCTTCAATTTTGACCAATTTCAGGCACATAAATGACTTTAAACACACTTATTTTAGTTGAAAAAGTCTTAATTCACATCCAACAGTCGTTTGGAGTCAAAAGATTAAGTGTTAAAATTTCATCGATATGGACCATTTTGGGGACGTTCGACAGGTCCGGGGTCATCGTTTTTCATCAGAAAATTAATTTTTCAGACTTTACCAAAAATGATTCAAATTGTCAAATGGATCGTGCCTTATGTTGAATAACCACTTTTTAACCCCTCAGAGTGACTAAATTGCCATTTGTACAGAGTTTTGCTTACTGAAAAGCTTCAATTTTGACCAATTTCAGGCACATAAATGACTTTAAACACACTTATTTTAGTTGAAAAAGTCTTAATTCACATCCAACAGTCGTTTGGAGTCAAAAGATTAAATGTTAAAATTTCATCAATGTTGACCATTTTGGGAACGTTCGACAGGTCCGGAGTCATCGTTTTTCATCAGAAAATGAATTTTTCGGACTGTACCAAAAATGATTCAAAATGTGAAATGGATCGTGCCTTATGTTGAATAACCACTTTTTAACCCCTCAGAGTGACCAAAATTGCCATTTTTACAGAGTTTTGCTTACACAAAAGCTTCAATTTTGACCAATTTCAGGCACATAAATGACTTTAAACACACTTATTTTAGTTGAAAACGTCTTAATTCACATCCAACAGTCGTTTGGAGTCAAAAGATTAAATGTTAAAATTTCATCCATATTGACCATTTTGGGAACGTTTGACAGGTCCGGAGTCATCGTTTTTCATCAGAAAATGAATTTTTCGGACTGACCAAAAATGATTGTAAATGTCAAATGGATCGTGCCTCATGTTGAATAACCACTTTTTAACCCCTCAGAGTGACCAAAATTGCCATTTTTACAGAGTTTTGCTAACTCAAAAGCTTCAATTTTGACCAATTTCAGGCACATAAATGACTTTAAACAAACTTATTTTAGTTGGAAAAAGTCTTAATTCACATCCAACAGTCGTTTGGAGTCAAAAGATTAAATGTTAAAATTTCATCCATATTGACCATTTTGGGAACGTTCGACAGGTCCGGAGTCATCGTTTTTCATCAGAAAATGAATTTTTTGGACTGTACCAAAAAATGATTCAAAATGTCAAATGGATCGTGCCTCATGTTGAATAACCACTTTTTAACCCCTCAGAGTGACCAAAATTGCAATTTTTACAGAGTTTTGCTTACTCAAAAGCTTCAATTTTGACCAATTTCAGGCACAAAAATGACTTTAAACACACTTATTTTAGTGAAAAAGTCTTAATTCACATCCAACAGTCGTTTGGAGTCAAAAGATTAAATGTTAAAATTTCATCCATATTGACCATTTTGGGAACGTTCGACAGGTCCGGAGTCATCGTTTTTCAGCAGGAAAATGAATTTTTTGGACTGTACCAAAAATGATTCAAAATGTCAAATGGATCGTGCCTCATGTTGAATAACCACTTTTTAACCCCTCAGAGTGACCAAAATTGCCATTTTTACAGAGTTTTGCTTACTCAAAAGCTTCAATTTTGACCAATTTCAGGCACATAAATGACTTTAAACACACTTATTTTAGTTGAAAAAGTCTTAATTCACATCCAACAGTCGTTTGGAGTCAAAAGATTAAATGTTAAAATTTCATCCATATTGACCATTTTGGGAACGTTCGACAGGTCCGGAGTCATCGTTTTTCATCAGAAAATGAATTTTTTGGACTGTACCAAAAATGATTCACAATGTCAAATGGATCGTGCCTCATGTTGAATAACCACTTTTTAACCCCTCAGAGTGACCAAAATTGCCATTTTTTACATAGTTTTGCTTACTCAAAAGCTTCAATTTTGACCAATTTCAGGCACATAAATGACTTAAACACACTTATTTTAGTTGAAAAAGTCACAATTCACATCCAACAGTCGTTTGGAGTCAAAAGATTAAATGTTAAAATTTCATCGATATGGACCATTTTGGGGACGTTCGACAGGCCTGGAGTCATCGTTTTTCATCAGAAAATGAATTTTTCGGACTGTACCAAAAATGATTATAAATGTCAAATGGATCGTGCCTCATGTTGAATAACCACTTTTTAACCCCTCAGAGTGACCAAAATTGCTATTTTTACAGAGTTTTGCTTACTCAAAAGCTTCAATTTTGACCAATTTCAGGCACATAAATGACTTTAAACACACTTATCTTAGTTGAAAAAGTCTTAATTCACATCCAACAGTCGTTTGGAGTCAAAAGATTAAATGTTAAAATTTCATCCATATTGACCATTTTGGGGACGTTCGACAGGTCCGGAGTCATCGTTTTTCATCAGAAAATGAATTTTTCGGGACTGTACCAAAAATGATTCAAAATGTCAAATGGATCGTGCCTCATGTTGAATAACCACTTTTTAACCCCTCAGAGTGACCAAAATTGCCATTTTTACAGAGTTTTGCTTACTCAAAAGCTACAATTTTGACCAATTTCAGGCACATAAATGACTTTAAACACACTTATTTTAGTTGAAAAAGTCTTAATTCACATCCAACAGTCGTTTGGAGTCAAAAGATTAAATGTTAAAATTTCATCCATATTGACCATTTTGGGAACGTTCGACAGGTCCGGAGTCATCGTTTTTCATCAGAAAATGAATTTTTTGGACTGTACCAAAAATGATTCAAAATGTCAAATGGATCGTGCCTCATGTTGAATAAACCACTTTTTAACCCCTCAGAGTGACCAAAATTGCCATTTTTACAGAGTTTTGCTTACTCAAAAGCTACAATTTTGACCAATTTCAGGCACATAAATGACTTTAAACACACTTATTTTAGTTGAAAAAGTCTTAATTCACATCCAACAGTCGTTTGGAGTCAAAAGATTAAGTGTTAAAATTTCATCGATATGGACCATTTTGGGGACGTTCGACAGGTCCGGGGTCATCGTTTTTCATCAGAAAATTAATTTTTCAGACTTTACCAAAAAATGATTCAAAATGGTCAAATGGATCGTGCCTTATGTTGAATAACCACTTTTTAACCCCTCAGAGTGACCTAAATTGCCATTTGTACAGAGTTTTGCTTACTCAAAAGCTTCAATTTTGACCAATTTCAGGCACATAAATGACTTTAAACACACTTATTTTAGTTGAAAAAGTCTTAATTCACATCCAACAGTCGTTTGGAGTCAAAAGATTAAATGTTAAAATTTCATCCATATTGACCATTTTGGGAACGTTCGACAGGTCCGGAGTCATCGTTTTTCATCAGAAAATGAATTTTTTGGACTGTACCAAAAATGATTCAAAATGTCAAATGGATCGTGCCTCATGTTGAATAACCACTTTTTAACCCCTCAGAGTGACCAAAATTGCCATTTTTACATAGTTTTGCTTACTCAAAAGCTTCAATTTTGACCAATTTCAGGCACATAAATGACTTTAAACACACTTATTTTAGTTGAAAAAGTCACAATTCACATCCAACAGTCGTTTGGAGTCAAAAGATTAAATGTTAAAATTTCATCGATATGGACCATTTTGGGGACGTTCGACAGGCCTGGAGTCATCGTTTTTCATCAGAAAATGAATTTTTCGGACTGTACCAAAAATGATTATAAATGTCAAATGGATCGTGCCTCATGTTGAATAACCACTTTTTAACCCCTCAGAGTGACCAAAATTGCTATTTTTACAGAGTTTTGCTTACTCAAAAGCTTCAATTTTGACCAATTTCAGGCACATAAATGACTTTAAACACACTTATCTTAGTTGAAAAAGTCTTAATTCACATCCAACAGTCGTTTGGAGTCAAAAGATTAAATGTTAAAATTTCATCCATATTGACCATTTTGGGGACGTTCGACAGGTCCGGAGTCATCGTTTTTCATCAGAAAATGAATTTTTCGGACTGTACCAAAAATGATTCAAAATGTCAAATGGATCGTGCCTCATGTTGAATAACCACTTTTTAACCCCTCAGAGTGACCAAAATTGCCATTTTTACAGAGTTTTGCTTACTCAAAAGCTACAATTTTGACCAATTTCAGGCACATAAATGACTTTAAACACACTTATTTTAGTTGAAAAAGTCTTAATTCACATCCAACAGTCGTTTGGAGTCAAAAGATTAAATGTTAAAATTTCATCCATATTGACCATTTTGGGAACGTTCGACAGGTCCGGAGTCATCGTTTTTCATCAGAAAATGAATTTTTTGGACTGTACCAAAAATGATTCAAAATGTCAAATGGATCGTGCCTCATGTTGAATAACCACTTTTTAACCCCTCAGAGTGACCAAAATTGCCATTTTTACAGAGTTTTGCTTACTCAAAAGCTACAATTTTGACCAATTTCAGGCACATAAATGACTTTAAACACACTTATTTTAGTTGAAAAAGTCTTAATTCACATCCAACAGTCGTTTGGAGTCAAAAGATTAAGTGTTAAAATTTCATCGATATGGACCATTTTGGGGACGTTCGACAGGTCCGGGGTCATCGTTTTTCATCAGAAAATTAATTTTTCAGACTTTACCAAAAATGATTCAAAATGTCAAATGGATCGTGCCTTATGTTGAATAACCACTTTTTAACCCCTCAGAGTGACCTAAATTGCCATTTGTACAGAGTTTTGCTTACTGAAAAGCTTCAATTTTGACCAATTTCAGGCACATAAATGACTTTAAACACACTTATTTTAGTTGAAAAAGTCTTAATTCACATCCAACAGTCGTTTGGAGTCAAAAGATTAAATGTTAAAATTTCATCCATGTTGACCATTTTGGGAACGTTCGACAGGTCCGGAGTCATCGTTTTTCATCAGAAAATGAATTTTTCGGACTGTACCAAAAATGATTCAAAATGTGAAATGGATCGTGCCTTATGTTGAATAACCACTTTTTAACCCCTCAGAGTGACCAAAATTGCCATTTTTACAGAGTTTTGCTTACACAAAAGCTTCAATTTTGACCAATTTCAGGCACATAAATGACTTTAAACACACTTATTTTAGTTGAAAAAGTCTTAATTCACATCCAACAGTCGTTTGGAGTCAAAAGATTAAATGTTAAAATTTCATCCATATTGACCATTTTGGGAACGTTTGACAGGTCCGGAGTCATCGTTTTTCATCAGAAAATGAATTTTTCGGACTGACCAAAAATGATTGTAAATGTCAAATGGATCGTGCCTCATGTTGAATAACCACTTTTTAACCCCTCAGAGTGACCAAAATTGCCATTTTTACAGAGTTTTGCTAACTCAAAAGCTTCAATTTTGACCAATTTCAGGCACATAAATGACTTTAAACAAACTTATTTTAGTTGGAAAAAGTCTTAATTCACATCCAACAGTCGTTTGGAGTCAAAAGATTAAATGTTAAAATTTCATCCATATTGACCATTTTGGGAACGTTCGACAGGTCCGGAGTCATCGTTTTTCATCAGAAAATGAATTTTTTGGACTGTACCAAAAATGATTCAAAATGTCAAATGGATCGTGCCTCATGTTGAATAACCACTTTTTAACCCCTCAGAGTGACCAAAATTGCAATTTTTACAGAGTTTTGCTTACTCAAAAGCTTCAATTTTGACCAATTTCAGGCACAAAAATGACTTTAAACACACTTATTTTAGTTGAAAAAGTCTTAATTCACATCCAACAGTCGTTTGGAGTCAAAAGATTAAATGTTAAAATTTCATCCATATTGACCATTTTGGGAACGTTCGACAGGTCCGGAGTCATCGTTTTTCAGCAGAAAATGAATTTTTTGGACTGTACCAAAAATGATTCAAAATGTCAAATGGATCGTGCCTCATGTTGAATAACCACTTTTTAACCCCTCAGAGTGACCAAAATTGCCATTTTTACAGAGTTTGCTTACTCAAAAGCTTCAATTTTGACCAATTTCAGGCACATAAATGACTTTAAACACACTTATTTTAGTTGAAAAAGTCTTAATTCACATCCAACAGTCGTTTGGAGTCAAAAGATTAAATGTTAAAATTTCATCCATATTGACCATTTTGGGGACGTTCGACAGGTCCGGAGTCATCGTTTTTCATCAGAAAATGAATTTTTTGGACTGTACCAAAAATGATTCAAAATGTGAAATGGATCGTGCCTCATGTTGAATAACCACTTTTTAACCCCTCAGAGTGACCAAAATTGCCATTTTTACAGAGTTTTGCTTACTCAAAAGCTTCAATTTTGACAAATTTCAGGCACATAAATGACTTTAAACACACTTATTTTAGTTGAAAAAGTCACAATTCACATCCAACAGTCGTTTGGAGTCAAAAGATTAAATGTTAAAATTTCATCGATATGGACCATTTTGGGGACGTTCGACAGGCCTGGAGTCATCGTTTTTCATCAGAAAATGAATTTTTCGGACTGTACCAAAAATGATTATAAATGTCAAATGGATCGTGCCTCATGTTGAATAACCACTTTTTAACCCCTCAGAGTGACCAAAATTGCTATTTTTACAGAGTTTTGCTTACTCAAAAGCTTCAATTTTGACCAATTTCAGGCACATAAATGACTTTAAACACACTTATCTTAGTTGAAAAAGTCTTAATTCACATCCAACAGTCGTTTGGAGTCAAAAGATTAAATGTTAAAATTTCATCCATATTGACCATTTTGGGGACGTTCGACAGGTCCGGAGTCATCGTTTTTCATCAGAAAATGAATTTTTTGGACTGTACCAAAAATGATTCAAAATGTCAAATGGATCGTGCCTCATGTTGAATAACCACTTTTTAACCCCTCAGAGTGACCAAAATTGCCATTTTTACAGAGTTTTGCTTACTCAAAAGCTACAATTTTGACCAATTTCAGGCACATAAATGACTTTAAACACACTTATTTTAGTTGAAAAAGTCTTAATTCACATCCAACAGTCGTTTGGAGTCAAAAGATTAAATGTTAAAATTTCATCCATATTGACCATTTTGGGAACGTTCGACAGGTCCGGAGTCATTGTTTCTCATCAGAAAATGAATTTTCGGACTGTACCAAAAATGATTCAAAATGTCAAATGGATCGTGCCTCATGTTGAATAACCACTTTTTAACCCCTCAGAGTGACCAAAATTGCCATTTTTACAGAGTTTTGCTTACTCAAAAGCTACAATTTTGACCAATTTCAGGCACATAAATGACATTAAACACACTTATTTTAGTTGAAAAAGTCTTAATTCACATCCAACAGTCGTTTGGAGTCAAAAGATTAATGTTAAAATTTCATCCATATTGACCATTTTGGGAACGTTCGACAGGTCCGGAGTCATCGTTTTTCATCAGAAAATGAATTTTTTGGACTGTACCAAAAATGATTCAAAATGTCAAATGGATCGTGCCTCGTGTTGAATAACCACTTTTTAACCCCTCAGAGTGACCAAAATTGCAATTTTTACAGAGTTTTGCTTACTCAAAAGCTTCAATTTTGACCAATTTCAGGCACAAAAATGACTTTAAACACACTTATTTTAGTTGAAAAAGTCTTAATTCACATCCAACAGTCGTTTGGAGTCAAAAGATTAAGTGTTAAAATTTCATCCATATTGACCATTTTGGGAACGTTCGACAGGTCCGGAGTCATCGTTTTTCAGCAGAAAATGAATTTTTTGGACTGTACCAAAAATGATTCAAAATGTCAAATGGATCGTGCCTCATGTTGAATAACCACTTTTTAACCCTCAGAGTGTCTAAAATTGCCATTTTTACAGAGTTTTGCTTACTCAAAAGCTTCAATTTTGACCAATTTCAGGCACATAAATGACATTAAACACACTTATTTTAGTTGAAAAAGTCTTAATTCACATCCAACAGTCGTTTGGAGTCAAAAGATTAAGTGTTAAAATTTCATTGATATGGACCATTTTGGGGACGTTCGACAGGTCCGGAGTCATCGTTTTTCATCTGAAAATGTATTTTTCGGACTGTTCCAAAAATGATTCAAAATGTCAAATGGATCGTGCCTCATGTTAAATAACCACTTTTTAACCCCTCAGAGTGACCAAAATTGCCATTTTTACAGAGTTTTGCTTACTCAAAAGCTACAATTTTGACCAATTTCAGGCACATAAATGACTTTAAACACACTTAATTAGGTTGAAAAAGTCTTAATTCACATCCAACAGTTGTTTGGAGTCAAAAGATTAAATGTTAAAATTTCATCCATATTGACCATTTTGGGAACGTTCGACAGGTCCGGAGTCATCGTTTTTCATCAGAAAATGAATTTTTCGGACTGTACCAAAAATGATTCAAAATGTCAAATGGATCGTGCCTTATGTTGAATAACCACTTTTTAACCCCTCAGAGTGACCAAAATTGCCATTTTTACAGAGTTTTGCTTACTCAAAAGCTTCAATTTTGACCAATTTCAGGCACATTAATGACTTTAAACACACTTATTTTAGTTGAAAAAGTCTTAATTCACATCCAACAGTCGTTTGGAGTCAAAAGATTAAGTGTTAAAATTTCATCGATATGGACCATTTTGGGGACGTTCGACAGGTCCGGAGTCATCGTTTTTCATCAGAAAATGAATTTTTCAGACTGTACCAAAAATGATTCAAAATGTGAAATGGATCGTGCCTCACGTTGAATAACCACTTTTTAACCCCTCAGAGTGACCAAAATTGCCATTTTTACAGAGTTTTGCTTACTCAAAAGCTTCAATTTTGACAAATTTCAGGCACATAAATGACTTTAAACACACTTATTTTAGTTGAAAAAGTCACAATTCACATCCAACAGTCGTTTGGAGTCAAAAGATTAAATGTTAAAATTTTATCGATATGGACCATTTTGGGGACGTTCGACAGGTCCGGAGTCATCGTTTTTCATCAGAAAATGAATTTTTCGGACTGTACCAAAAATGATTCAAAATGTCAAATGGATCGTGCCTTATGTTGAATAATCACTTTTTAACCCCTCAGAGTGACCAAAATTGCCATTTTTACAGAGTTTTGCTTACTCAAAAGCTTAAATTTTGACCAATTTCAGGCACATAAATGACTTTAAACACACTTATTTTAGTTGAAAAAGTCTTAATTCACATCCAACAGTCATTTGGAGTCAAAAGATTAAATGTTAAAATTTCATCCATGTTGACCATTTTGGGAACGTTCGACAGGTCCGGAGTCATTGTTTCTCATCAGAAAATGAATTTTTCGGACTGTACCAAAAATGATTCAAAATGTCAAATGAATCGTGCCTCATGTTAAATAACCACTTTTTAACCCCTCAGAGTGACCAAAATTGCCATTTTTACAGAGTTTTGCTTACTCAAAAGCTACAATTTTGACCAATTTCAGGCACATAAATGACTTTAAACACACTTATTTTAGTTGAAAAAGTCTTACTTCACATCCAACAGTCGTTTGGAGTCAAAAGATTAAATGTTAAAATTTCATCCATATTGACCATTTTGGGAACGTTCGACAGGTCCGGAGTCATCGTTTTTCATCAGAAAATGAATTTTTTGGACTGTACCAAAAATGATTAAAAATGTCAAATGGATCGTGCCTTATGTTGAATAACCACTTTTTAACCCCTCAGAGTGACCAAAATTGCCATTTTTACAGAGTTTTGCTCACTCAAAAGCTTCAATTTTGACCAATTTCAGGCACATAAATGACTTTAAACACACTTATTTTAGTTGAAAAAGTCTTAATTCACATCCAACAGTCGTTTGGAGTCAAAAGATTAAGTGTTAAAATTGCATCGATATGGACCATTTTGGGGACGTTCGACAGGTCCGGAGTCATCGTTTTTCATCAGAAAATTAATTTTTCAGACTGTACCAAAAATGATTCAAAATGTCAAATGGATCGTGCCTTATGTTGAATAACCACTTTTTAACCCCTCAGAGTGACCAAAATTGCCATTTTTACAGAGTTTTGCTTACACAAAAGCTTCAATTTTGACCAATTTCAGGCACATAAATGACTTTAAACACACTTATTTTAGTTGAAAAAGTCTTAATTCACATCCAACAGTCGTTTGGAGTCAAAAGATTAAATGTTAAAATTTCATCGATATGGACCATTTTGGGGACGTTCGACAGGTCCGGGGTCATCGTTTTTCATCAGAAAATGAATTTTTCGGACTTTACCAAAAATGATTCAAAATGTCAAATGGATCGTGCCTTATGTTGAATAACCACTTTTTAACCCCTCAGAGTGACCAAAATTGCCATTTTTACAGAGTTTTGCTTACTCAAAAGCTTCAATTTTGACCAATTTCAGGCACATAAATGACTTTAAACAAACTTATTTTAGTTGGAAAAAGTCTTAATTCACATCCAACAGTCGTTTGGAGTCAAAAGATTAAATGTTAAAATTTCATCCATGTTGACCATTTTGGGAACGTTCGACAGGTCCGGAGTCATCGTTTTTCATCAGAAAATGAATTTTTCGGACTGTACCAAAAATGATTCAAAATGTGAAATGGATCGTGCCTTATGTTGAATAACCACTTTTTAACCCCTCAGAGTGACCAAAATTGCCATTTTTACAGAGTTTTGCTTACACAAAAGCTTCAATTTTGACCAATTTCAGGCACATAAATGACTTTAAACAAACTTATTTTAGTTGAAAAAGTCTTAATTCACATCCAACAGTCGTTTGGAGTCAAAAGATTAAATGTTAAAATTTCATCCATATTGACCATTTTGGGAACGTTCGACAGGTCCGGAGTCATCGTTTTTCATCAGAAAATGAATTTTTCGGACTGACCAAAAATGATTGTAAATGTCAAATGGATCGTGCCTCGTGTTGAATAACCACTTTTTAACCCCTCAGAGTGACCAAAATTGCCATTTTTACAGAGTTTTGCTACTCAAAAGCTTCAATTTTGACCAATTTCAGGCACAAAAATGACTTTAAACACACTTATTTTAGTTGAAAAAGTCTTAATTCACATCCAACAGTCGTTTGGAGTCAAAAGATTAAATGTTAAAATTTCATCCATATTGACCATTTTGGGAACGTTCGACAGGTCCGGAGTCATCGTTTTTCAGCAGAAAATGAATTTTTTGGACTGTACCAAAAATGATTCAAAATGTCAAATGGGATCGTGCCTCATGTTGAATAACCACTTTTTAACCCCTCAGAGTGACCAAAATTGCCATTTTTACAGAGTTTTGCTTACTCAAAAGCTTCAATTTTGACCAATTTCAGGCACATAAATGACTTTACACTTATTTTAGTTGAAAAAGTCTTAATTCACATCCAACAGTCGTTTGGAGTCAAAAGATTAAATGTTAAAATTTCATCGATATGGACCATTTTGGGGACGTTCGACAGGTCCGGAGTCATCGTTTTTCATCAGAAAATTAATTTTTCAGACTGTACCAAAAATGATTCAAAATGTGAAATGGATCGTGCCTCATGTTGAATAACCACTTTTTAACCCCTCAGAGTGACCAAAATTGCCATTGTTACAGAGTTTTGCTTACTCAAAAGCTTCAATTTAGACCAATTTCAGGCACATAAATGACTTTAAACACACTTATTTTAGTTGAAAAAGTCACAATTCACATCCAACAGTCGTTTGGAGTCAAAAGATTAAGTGTTAAAATTTCATCGATATGGACCATTTTGTGGACGTTCGACAGGTCCGGAGTCATCGTTTTTCATCAGAAAATGAATTTTTCGGACTGTACCAAAAATGATTCAAAATGTCAAATGGATCGTGCCTCATGTTGAATAACCACTTTTTAACCCCTCAGAGTGACCAAAATTGCCATTTTTACAGAGTTTTGCTTACTCAAAAGCTACAATTTTGACCAATTTCAGGCACATAAATGACATTAAACACACTTATTTTAGTTGAAAAAGTCTTAATTCACATCCAACAGTCGTTTGGAGTCAAAAGATTAAGTGTTAAAATTTCATCGATATGGACCATTTTGGGGACGTTCGACAGGTCCGGAGTCATCGTTTTTCATCTGAAAATGTATTTTTCGGACTGTACCAAAAATTATTCAAAATGTCAAATGGATCGTGCCTCATGTTAAATAACCACTTTTTAACCCCTCAGAGTGACCAAAATTGCCATTTTTACAGAGTTTTGCTTACTCAAAAGCTTCAATTTTGACCAATTTCAGGCACATAAATGACTTTAAACACACTTATTTTAGTTGAAAAAGTCTTAATTCACATCCAACAGTCGTTTGGAGTCAAAAGATTAAGTGTTAAAATTTCATCGATATGGACCATTTTGGGGACGTTCGACAGGTCCGGAGTCATCGTTTTTCATCAGAAAATGAATTTTTCGGACTGTACCAAAAATGATTCAAAATGTCAAATGGATCGTGCCTCATGTTGAATAACTACTTTTTAACCCCTCAGAGTGACCAAAATTGCCATTTTTACAGAGTTTTGCTTACTCAAAAGCTACAATTTTGACCAATTTCAGGCACATAAATGACATTAAACACACTTATTTTAGTTGAAAAAGTCTTAATTCACATCCAACAGTCGTTTGGAGTCAAAAGATTAAGTGTTAAAATTTCATCGATATGGACCATTTTGGGGACGTTCGACAGGTCCGGAGTCATCGTTTTTTCATCTGAAAATGTATTTTTCGGACTGTTCCAAAAATGATTCAAAATGTCAAATGGATCGTGCCTCATGTTAAATAACCACTTTTTAACCCCTCAGAGTGACCAAAATTGCCATTTTTACAGAGTTTTGCTTACTCAAAAGCTACAATTTTGACCAATTTCAGGCACATAAATGACTTTAAACACACTTAATTAGGTTGAAAAAGTCTTAATTCACATCCAACAGTCGTTTGGAGTCAAAAGATTAAATGTTAAAATTTCATCCATATTGACCATTTTGGGAACGTTCGACAGATCCTGAGTCATCGTTTTTCATCAGAAAATGAATTTTTCGGACTGTACCAAAAATGATTCAAAATGTCAAATGGATCGTGCCTTATGTTGAATAACCACTTTTTAACCCCTCAGAGTGACCAAAATTGCCATTTTTACAGAGTTTTGCTTACTCAAAAGCTTCAATTTTGACCAATTTCAGGCACATAAATGACTTTAAACACACTTATTTTAGTTGAAAAAGTCTTAATTCACATCCAACAGTCGTTTGGAGTCAAAAGATTGAGTGTTAAAATTTCATCGATATGGACCATTTTGGGGACGTTCGACAGGTCCGGAGTCATCGTTTTTCATCAGAAAATTAATTTTTTAGACTGTACCAAAAATGATTCAAAATGTCAAATGGATTGTGCCTTATGTTGAATAACCACTTTTTAACCCCTCAGAGTGACCAAAATTGCCATTTTTACAGAGTTTTGCTTACTCAAAAGCTTCAATTTTGACCAATTTCAGGCACATAAATGACTTTAAACACACTTATTTTAGTTGAAAAAGTCTTAATTCACATCCAACAGTCGTTTGGAGTCAAAAGATTAAATGTGTTAAAATTTCATCGATATGGACCATTATGGGGACGTTTGACAGGTCCGGAGTCATCGTTTTTCATCAGAAAATGAATTTTTCGGACTACCAAAAATGATTCAAAATGTCAAATGGATCGTGCCTCATGTTGAATAACCACTTTTTAACCCCTCAGAGTGACCAAAATTGCCATTTTTACAGAGTTTTGCTTACTCAAAAGCTTCAATTTTGACCAATTTCAGGCACATAAATGACTTTAAACACACTTATTTTAGTTGAAAAAGTCTTAATTCACATCCAACAGTCGTTTGGAGTCAAAAGATTAAGTGTTAAAATTTCATCGATATGGACCATTTTGGGGACGTTCGACAGGTCCGGAGTCATCGTTTTTCATCAGAAAATTAATTTTTCGGACTGTACCAAAAATGATTCAAAATCTCAAATGCATCGTGCCTCATGTTGAATAACCACTTTTTAACCCCTCAGAGTGACCAAAATTGCCATTTTTACAGAGTTTTGCTTACTCAAAAGCTACAATTTTGACCAATTTCAGGCACATAAATGACTTTAAACACACTTATTTTAGTTGAAAAAGTCTTAATTCACATCCAACAGTCGTTTGGAGTCAAAAGATTAAGTGTTAAAATTTCATCGATATGGACCATTTTGGGGACGTTCGACAGGTCCGGAGTCATCGTTTTTCATCAGAAAATTAATTTTTCAGACTGTACCAAAAATGATTCAAAATGTGAAATGGATCGTGCCTCATGTTGAATAACCACTTTTTAACCCCTCAGAGTGACCAAAATTGCCATTGTTACAGAGTTTTGCTTACTCAAAAGCTTCAATTTTGACCAATTTCAGGCACATAAATGACTTTAAACACACTTATTTTAGTTGAAAAAGTCACAATTCACATCCAACAGTCGTTTGGAGTCAAAAGATTAAAATGTTAAAATTTCATCGATATGGACCATTTTGGGGACGTTCGACAGGTCCGGAGTCATCGTTTTTCATCAGAAAATGAATTTTTCGGACTGTACCAAAAATGATTGAAAATGTCAAATGGATCGTGCCTCATGATGAGTAACCACTTTTTAACCCCTCGGAGTGACCAAAATTGCCATTTTTACAGAGTTTTGCTAACTCAAAAGCTTCAATTTTGACCAATTTCAGGCACATAACTGACTTTAAACAAAACTTATTTTAGTTGGAAAAAGTCTTAATTCACATCCAACAGTCGTTTGGAGTCAAAAGATTAAATGTTAAAATTTCATCCATATTGACCATTTTGGGAACGTTCGACAGGTCCGGAGTCATCGTTTTTCATCAGAAAATGAATTTTTTGGACTGTACCAAAATGATTCAAAATGTCAAATGGATCGTGCCTCATGTTGAATAACCACTTTTTAACCCCTCAGAGTGACCAAAATTGCCATTTTTACAGAGTTTTGCTTACTCAAAAGCTTCAATTTTGACCAATTTCAGGCACAAAAATGACTTTAAACACACTTATTTTAGTTGAAAAAGTCTTAATTCACATCCAACAGTCGTTTGGAGTCAAAAGATTAAATGTTAAAATTTCATCCATATTGACCATTTTGGGAACGTTCGACAGGTCCGGAGTCATCGTTTTTCACCAGAAAATGAATTTTTTGGACTGTACCAAAAATGATTCAAAATGTCAAATGGATCGTGCCTCATGTTGAATAACCACTTTTTAACCCCTCAGAGTGACCAAAATTGCCATTTTTACAGAGTTTTGCTTACTCAAAAGCTTCAATTTTGACCAATTTCAGGCACATAAATGACTTTAAACACACTTATTTTAGTTGAAAAAGTCTTAATTCACATCCAACAGTCGTTTGGAGTCAAAAGATTAAATGTTAAAATTTCATCCATATTGACCATTTTGGGAACGTTCGACAGGTCCGGAGTCATCGTTTTTCATCAGAAAATGAATTTTTTGGACTGTACCAAAAATGATTCAAAATGTCAAATGGATCGTGCCTCATGTTGAATAACCACTTTTTAACCCCTCAGAGTGACCAAAATTGCCATTTTTACATAGTTTTGCTTACTCAAAAGCTTCAATTTTGACCAATTTCAGGCACATAAATGACTTTAAACACACTTATTTTAGTTGAAAAAGTCACAATTCACATCCAACAGTCGTTTGGAGTCAAAAGATTAAATGTTAAAATTTCATCGATATGGACCATTTTGGGGACGTCGACAGGTCCGGAGTCATCGTTTTTCATCAGAAAATGAATTTTTCGGACTGTACCAAAAATGATTATAAATGTCAAATGGATCGTGCCTCATGTTGAATAACCACTTTTTAACCCCTCAGAGTGACCAAAATTGCTATTTTTACAGAGTTTTGCTTACTCAAAAGCTTCAATTTTGACCAATTTCAGGCACATAAATGACTTTAAACACACTTATCTTAGTTGAAAAAGTCTTAATTCACATCCAACAGTCGCTTGGAGTCAAAAGATTAAATGTTAAAATTTCATCCATATTGACCATTTTGGGAACGTTCGACAGGTCCGGAGTCATCGTTTTTCATCAGAAAATGAATTTTTTGGACTGTACCAAAAATGATTCAAAATGTCAAATGGATCGTGCCTCATGTTGAATAACCACTTTTTAACCCCTCAGAGTGACCAAAATTGCCATTTTTACAGAGTTTTGCTTACTCAAAAGCTTCAATTTTGACCAATTTCAGGCACAAAAATGACTTTAAACACACTTATTTTAGTTGAAAAAGTCTTAATTCACATCCAACAGTCGTTTGGAGTCAAAAGATTAAATGTTAAAATTTCATCCATATTGACCATTTTGGGAACGTTCGACAGGTCCGGAGTCATCGTTTTTCACCAGAAAATGAATTTTTTGGACTGTACCAAAAATGATTCAAAATGTCAAATGGATCGTGCCTCTTGTTGAATAACCACTTTTTAACCCCTCAGAGTGACCAAAATTGCCATTTTTACAGAGTTTTGCTTACTCAAAAGCTTCAATTTTGACCAATTTCAGGCACATAAATGACTTTAAACACACTTATTTTAGTTGAAAAAGTCTTAATTCACATCCAACAGTCGTTTGGAGTCAAAAGATTAAATGTTAAAATTTCATCCATATTGACCATTTTGGGAACGTTCGACAGGTCCGGAGTCATCGTTTTTCATCAGAAAATGAATTTTTTGGACTGTACCAAAAATGATTCAAAATGTCAAATGGATCGTGCCTCATGTTGAATAACCACTTTTTAACCCCTCAGAGTGACCAAAATTGCCATTTTTACATAGTTTTGCTTACTCAAAAGCTTCAATTTTGACCAATTTCAGGCACATAAATGACTTTAAACACACTTATTTTAGTTGAAAAAGTCACAATTCACATCCAACAGTCGTTTGGAGTCAAAAGATTAATTGTTAAAATTTCATCGATATGGACCATTTTGGGGACGTCGACAGGTCCGGAGTCATCGTTTTTCATCAGAAAATGAATTTTTCGGACTGTACCAAAAATGATTATAAATGTCAAATGGATCGTGCCTCATGTTGAATAACCACTTTTTAACCCCTCAGAGTGACCAAAATTGCTATTTTTACAGAGTTTTGCTTACTCAAAAGCTTCAATTTTGACCAATTTCAGGCACATAAATGACTTTAAACACACTTATCTTAGTTGAAAAAGTCTTAATTCACATCCAACAGTCGCTTGGAGTCAAAAGATTAAATGTTAAAATTTCATCCATATTGACCATTTTGGGAACGTTCGACAGGTCCGGAGTCATCGTTTTTCATCAGAAAATTAATTTTTCGGACTGTACCAAAAATGATTCAAAATGTCAAATGGATCGTGCCTCATGTTGAATAACCACTTTTTAACCCCTCAGAGTGACCAAAATTGCCATTTGTACAGAGTTTTGCTTACTCAAAAGCTTCAATTTTGACCAATTTCAGGCACATAAATGACTTTAAACACACTTATTTTAGTTGAAAAAGTCTTAATTCACATCCAACAGTCGTTTGGAGTCAAAAGATTAAGTGTTAAAATTTCATCGATATGGACCATTTTGGGGACGTTCGACAGGTCCGGAGTCATCGTTTTTCATCAGAAAATTAATTTTTCGGACTGTACCAAAAATGATTCAAAATGTCAAATGGATCGTGCCTCATGTTGAATAACCACTTTTTAACCCCTCAGAGTGACCAAAATTGCCATTTTTACAGAGTTTTGCTTACTCAAAAGCTACAATTTTGACCAATTTCAGGCACATAAATGACATTAAACACACTTATTTTAGTTGAAAAAGTCTTAATTCACATCCAACAGTCGTTTGGAGTCAAAAGATTAAGTGTTAAAATTTCATCAATATGGACCATTTTGGGGACGTTCGACAGGTCCGGAGTCATCGTTTTTCATCTGAAAATGTATTTTTCGGACTGTTCCAAAAATGATTCAAAATGTCAAATGGATCGTGCCTCATGTTAAATAACCACTTTTTAACCCCTCAGAGTGACCAAAATTGCCATTTTTACAGAGTTTTGCTTACTCAAAAGCTACAATTTTGACCAATTTCAGGCACATAAATGACTTTAAACACACTTAATTAGGTTGAAAAAGTCTTAATTCACATCCAACAGTCGTTTGGAGTCAAAAGATTAAATGTTAAAATTTCATCCATATTGACCATTTTGGGAACGTTCGACAGATCCGGAGTCATCGTTTTTCATCAGAAAATGAATTTTTCGGACTGTACCAAAAATGATTCAAAATGTCAAATGGATCGTGCCTTATGTTGAATAACCACTTTTTAACCCCTCAGAGTGACCAAAATTGCCATTTTTACAGAGTTTTGCTTACTCAAAAGCTTCAATTTTGACCAATTTCAGGCACATAAATGACTTTAAACACACTTATTTTAGTTGAAAAAGTCTTAATTCACATCCAACAGTCGTTTGGAGTCAAAAGATTGAGTGTTAAAATTTCATCGATATGGACCATTTTGGGGACGTTCGACAGGTCCGGAGTCATCGTTTTTCATCAGAAAATTAATTTTTTAGACTGTACCAAAAATGATTCAAAATGTCAAATGGATTGTGCCTTATGTTGAATAACCACTTTTTAACCCCTCAGAGTGACCAAAATTGCCATTTTTACAGAGTTTTGCTTACTCAAAAGCTTCAATTTTGACCAATTTCAGGCACATAAATGACTTTAAACACACTTATTTTAGTTGAAAAAGTCTTAATTCACATCCAACAGTCGTTTGGAGTCAAAAGATTAAATGTTAAAATTTCATCCATGTTGACCATTTTGGGAACGTACGACAGGTCCGGAGTCATCGTTTTTCATCAGAAAATGCACAAAAATGACTTTAAACACACTTATTTTAGTTGAAAAAGTCACAATTCACATCCAACAGTCGTTTGGAGTCAAAAGATTAAATGTGTTAAAATTTCATCGATATGGACCATTATGGGGACGTTTGACAGGTCCGGAGTCATCGTTTTTCATCAGAAAATGAATTTTTCGGACTGTACCAAAAATGATTCAAAATGTCAAATGGATCGTGCCTCATGTTGAATAACCACTTTTTAACCCCTCAGAGTGACCAAAATTGCCATTTTTACAGAGTTTTGCTTACTCAAAAGCTTCAATTTTGACCAATTTCAGGCACATAAATGACTTTAAACACACTTATTTTAGTTGAAAAAGTCTTAATTCACATCCAACAGTCGTTTGGAGTCAAAAGATTAAGTGTTAAAATTTCATCGATATGGACCATTTTGGGGACGTTCGACAGGTCCGGAGTCATCGTTTTTCATCAGAAAATTAATTTTTCGGACTGTACCAAAAATGATTCAAAATCTCAAATGCATCGTGCCTCATGTTGAATAACCACTTTTTAACCCCTCAGAGTGACCAAAATTGCCATTTTTACAGAGTTTTGCTTACTCAAAAGCTACAATTTTGACCAATTTCAGGCACATAAATGACTTTAAACACACTTATTTTAGTTGAAAAAGTCTTAATTCACATCCAACAGTCGTTTGGAGTCAAAAGATTAAGTGTTAAAATTTCATCGATATGGACCATTTTGGGGACGTTCGACAGGTCCGGAGTCATCGTTTTTCATCAGAAAATTAATTTTTCAGACTGTACCAAAAATGATTCAAAATGTGAAATGGATCGTGCCTCATGTTGAATAACCACTTTTTAACCCCTCAGAGTGACCAAAATTGCCATTGTTACAGAGTTTTGCTTACTCAAAAGCTTCAATTTTGACCAATTTCAGGCACATAAATGACTTTAAACACACTTATTTTAGTTGAAAAAGTCACAATTCACATCCAACAGTCGTTTGGAGTCAAAAGATTAAATGTTAAAATTTCATCGATATGGACCATTTTGGGGACGTTCGACAGGTCCGGAGTCATCGTTTTTCATCAGAAAATGAATTTTTCGGACTGTACCAAAAATGATTGAAAATGTCAAATGGATCGTGCCTCATGATGAGTAACCACTTTTTAACCCCTCGGAGTGACCAAAATTGCCATTTTTACAGAGTTTTGCTAACTCAAAAGCTTCAATTTTGACCAATTTCAGGCACATAACTGACTTTAAACAAAACTTATTTTAGTTGGAAAAAGTCTTAATTCACATCCAACAGTCGTTTGGAGTCAAAAGATTAAATGTTAAAATTTCATCCATATTGACCATTTTGGGAACGTTCGACAGGTCCGGAGTCATCGTTTTTCATCAGAAAATGAATTTTTTGGACTGTACCAAAAATGATTCAAAATGTCAAATGGATCGTGCCTCATGTTGAATAACCACTTTTTAACCCCTCAGAGTGACCAAAATTGCCATTTTTACAGAGTTTTGCTTACTCAAAAGCTTCAATTTTGACCAATTTCAGGCACAAAAATGACTTTAAACACACTTATTTTAGTTGAAAAAGTCTTAATTCACATCCAACAGTCGTTTGGAGTCAAAAGATTAAATGTTAAAATTTCATCCATATTGACCATTTTGGGAACGTTCGACAGGTCCGGAGTCATCGTTTTTCACCAGAAAATGAATTTTTTGGACTGTACCAAAAATGATTCAAAATGTCAAATGGATCGTGCCTCATGTTGAATAACCACTTTTTAACCCCTCAGAGTGACCAAAATTGCCATTTTTACAGAGTTTTGCTTACTCAAAAGCTTCAATTTTGACCAATTTCAGGCACATAAATGACTTTAAACACACTTATTTTAGTTGAAAAAGTCTTAATTCACATCCAACAGTCGTTTGGAGTCAAAAGATTAAATGTTAAAATTTCATCCATATTGACCATTTTGGGAACGTTCGACAGGTCCGGAGTCATCGTTTTTCATCAGAAAATGAATTTTTTGGACTGTACCAAAAATGATTCAAAATGTCAAATGGATCGTGCCTCATGTTGAATAACCACTTTTTAACCCCTCAGAGTGACCAAAATTGCCATTTTTACATAGTTTTGCTTACTCAAAAGCTTCAATTTTGACCAATTTCAGGCACATAAATGACTTTAAACACACTTATTTTAGTTGAAAAAGTCACAATTCACATCCAACAGTCGTTTGGAGTCAAAAGATTAAATGTTAAAATTTCATCGATATGGACCATTTTGGGGACGTCGACAGGTCCGGAGTCATCGTTTTTCATCAGAAAATGAATTTTTCGGACTGTACCAAAAATGATTATAAATGTCAAATGGATCGTGCCTCATGTTGAATAACCACTTTTTAACCCCTCAGAGTGACCAAAATTGCTATTTTTACAGAGTTTTGCTTACTCAAAAGCTTCAATTTTGACCAATTTCAGGCACATAAATGACTTTAAACACACTTATCTTAGTTGAAAAAGTCTTAATTCACATCCAACAGTCGCTTGGAGTCAAAAGATTAAATGTTAAAATTTCATCCATATTGACCATTTTGGGAACGTTCGACAGGTCCGGAGTCATCGTTTTTCATCAGAAAATGAATTTTTTGGACTGTACCAAAAATGATTCAAAATGTCAAATGGATCGTGCCTCATGTTGAATAACCACTTTTTAACCCCTCAGAGTGACCAAAATTGCCATTTTTACAGAGTTTTGCTTACTCAAAAGCTTCAATTTTGACCAATTTCAGGCACAAAAATGACTTTAAACACACTTATTTTAGTTGAAAAAGTCTTAATTCACATCCAACAGTCGTTTGGAGTCAAAAGATTAAATGTTAAAATTTCATCCATATTGACCATTTTGGGAACGTTCGACAGGTCCGGAGTCATCGTTTTTCACCAGAAAATGAATTTTTTGGACTGTACCAAAAATGATTCAAAATGTCAAATGGATCGTGCCTCTTGTTGAATAACCACTTTTTAACCCCTCAGAGTGACCAAAATTGCCATTTTTACAGAGTTTTGCTTACTCAAAAGCTTCAATTTTGACCAATTTCAGGCACATAAATGACTTTAAACACACTTATTTTAGTTGAAAAAGTCTTAATTCACATCCAACAGTCGTTTGGAGTCAAAAGATTAAATGTTAAAATTTCATCCATATTGACCATTTTGGGAACGTTCGACAGGTCCGGAGTCATCGTTTTTCATCAGAAAATGAATTTTTTGGACTGTACCAAAAATGATTCAAAATGTCAAATGGATCGTGCCTCATGTTGAATAACCACTTTTTAACCCCTCAGAGTGACCAAAATTGCCATTTTTACATAGTTTTGCTTACTCAAAAGCTTCAATTTTGACCAATTTCAGGCACATAAATGACTTTAAACACACTTATTTTAGTTGAAAAAGTCACAATTCACATCCAACAGTCGTTTGGAGTCAAAAGATTAAATGTTAAAATTTCATCGATATGGACCATTTTGGGGACGTCGACAGGTCCGGAGTCATCGTTTTTCATCAGAAAATGAATTTTTCGGACTGTACCAAAAATGATTATAAATGTCAAATGGATCGTGCCTCATGTTGAATAACCACTTTTTAACCCCTCAGAGTGACCAAAATTGCCATTTTTACAGAGTTTTGCTTACTCAAAAGCTTCAATTTTGACCAATTTCAGGCACATAAATGACTTTAAACACACTTATTTTAGTTGAAAAAGTCTTAATTCACATCCAACAGTCGTTTGGAGTCAAAAGATTAAGGGTTAAAATTTCATCGATATGGACCATTTTGGGGACGTTCGACAGGTCCGGAGTCATCGTTTTTCATCAGAAAATTAATTTTTCAGACTGTACCAAAAATGATTCAAAATGTCAAATGGATCGTGCCTCATGTTGAATAACCACTTTTTAACCCCTCAGAGTGACCAAAATTGCCATTTTTACAGAGTTTTGCTTACTCAAAAGCTACAATTTTGACCAATTTCAGGCACATAAATGACTTTAAACACACTTATTTTAGTTGAAAAAGTCTTAATTCACATCCAACAGTCGTTTGGAGTCAAAAGATTAAATGTTAAAATTTCATCCATATTGACCATTTTGGGAACGTTCGACAGGTCCGGAGTCATCGTTTTTCATCAGAAAATGAATTTTTCGGACTGTACCAAAAATGATTCAAAATGTCAAATGGATCGTGCCTTATGTTGAATAACCACTTTTTAACCCCTCAGAGTGACCAAAATTGCCATTTTTACAGAGTTTTGCTTACTCAAAAGCTTCAATTTTGACCAATTTCAGGCACATAAATGACTTTAAACACACTTATTTTAGTTGAAAAAGTCTTAATTCACATCCAACAGTCGTTTGGAGTCAAAAGATTAAGGGTTAAAATTTCATCGATATGGACCATTTTGGGGACGTTCGACAGGTCCGGAGTCATCGTTTTTCATCAGAAAATTAATTTTTCAGACTGTACCAAAAATGATTCAAAATGTCAAATGGATCGTGCCTTATGTTGAATAACCACTTTTAAACCCCTCAGAGTGACCAAAATTGCCATTTTTACAGAGTTTTGCTTACTCAAAAGCTTCAATTTTGACCAATTTCAGGCACATAAATGACTTTAAACACACTTATTTTAGTTGAAAAAGTCTTAATTCACATCCAACAGTCGTTTGGAGTCAAAAGATTAAATGTTAAAATTTCATCAATGTTGACCATTTTGGGAACGTTCGACAGGTCCGGAGTCATCGTTTTTCATCAGAAAATGAATTTTTTGGACTGTACCAAAAATGATTCAAAATGTCAAATGGATCGTGCCTCATGTTTAATAACCACTTTTTAACCCCTCAGAGTGACCAAAATTGCCATTTTTACAGAGTTTTGCTTACTCAAAAGCTTCAATTGTAACCAATTTCAGGCACATAAATGACTTTAAACACACTTATTTTAGTTGAAAAAGTCTTAATTCACATCCAACAGTCGTTTGGAGTCAAAAGATTAAGTGTTAAAATTTCATCGATATGGACCATTTTGGGGACGTTCAACAGGTCCGGAGTCATCGTTTTTCATCAGAAAATTTATTTTTCGGACTGTACCAAAAATGATTCAAAATGTCAAATGGATCGTGCCTCATGTTGAATAACCGCTTTTTAACCCCTCAGAGTGACCAAAATTGCCATTTTTACCGAGTTTTGCTCACTCAAAAGCTTCAATTTTGACCAATTTCAGGAACATAAATGACTTTAAACACACTTATTTTAGTTGAAAAAGTCTTAATTCACATCCAACAGTCGTTTGGAGTCAAAAGATTAAATGTTAAAATTTCATCCATGTTGACCATTTTGGGAACGTTCGACAGGTCCGGAGTCATCGTTTTTCATCAAAAAATGAATTTTTCGGACTGTACCAAAAATGATTCAAAATGTGAAATGGATCGTGCCTCATGTTGAATAACCACTTTTTAACCCCTCAGAGTGACCAAAATTGCAATTTTTACAGAGTTTTGCTTACTCAAAAGCTACAATTTTGACCAATTTCAGTCACATAAATGACTTTAAACACACTTATTTTAGTTGAAAAAGTCTTAATTCACATCCAACAGTCGTTTGGAGTCAAAAGATTAAGTGTTAAAATTTCATCGATATGGACCATTTTGGGGACGTTCGACAGGTCCGGAGTCATCGTTTTTCATCAGAAAATGAATTTTTCGGACTGTACCAAAAATGATTCAAAATGTCAAATGGATCGTGCCTCATGTTGAATAACCACTTTTTAACCCCTCAGAGTGACCAAAATTGCCATTTTTACAGAGTTTTGCTTACTCAAAAGCTACAATTTTGACCAATTTCAGGCACGTAAATGACTTTAAACACACTTATTTTAGTTGAAAAAGTCTTAATTCACATCCAACAGTCGTTTGGAGTCAAAAGATTAAATGTTAAAATTTCATCCATATTGACCATTTTGGGAACGTTCGATAGGTCCGGAGTCATCGTTTTTCATCAGAAAATGAATTTTTCGGACTGTACCAAAAATGATTCAAAATGTCAAATGGATCGTGCCTTATGTTGAATAACCACTTTTTAACCCCTCAGAGTGACCAAAATTGCCATTTTTACAGAGTTTTGCTTACTCAAAAGCTTCAATTTTGACCAATTTCAGGCACATAAATGACTTTAAACACACTTATTTTAGTTGAAAAAGTCTTAATTCATATCCAACAGTCGTTTGGAGTCAAAAGATCAAATGTTAAAATTTCATCCATATTGACCATTTTGGGAACGTTTGACAGGTCCGGAGTCATCGTTTTTCATCAGAAAATGAATTTTTCGGACTGTACCAAAAATTATTCAAAATGTCAAATGGATCGTGCCTCATGTTGAATAACCACTTTTTAACCCCTCAGAGTGACCAAAATTGCCATTTTTACAAAGTTTTGCTTACTCAAAAGATTCAATTTTGACCAATTTCAGGCACATAAATGACTTTAAACACACTTATTTTAGTTGAAAAAGTCTTAATTCACATCCAACAGTCGTTTGGAGTCAAAAGATTAAGTGTTAGAATTTCATCGATATGGACCATTTTGGGGACGTTCGACAGGTCCGGAGTCATCGTTTTTCATCAGAAAATTAATTTTTCAGACTGTACCAAAAATGATTCAAAATGTCAAATGGATCGTGCCTTATGTTGAATAACCACTTTTTAACCCCTCAGAGTGACCAAAATTGCCATTTGAACAGAGTTTTGCTTACTGAAAAGCTTCAATTTTGACCAATTTCAGGCACATAAATGACTTTAAACACACTTATTTTAGTTGAAAAAGTCTTAATTCACATCCAACAGTCGTTTGGAGTCAAAAGATTAAATGTTAAAATTTCATCCATGTTGACCATTTTGGGAACGTTCGACATGTCCGGAGTCATCGTTTTTCATCAGAAAATGAATTTTTCGTACTGTACCAAAAATGATTCAAAATGTGAAATGGATCGTGCCTCATGTTGAATAACCACTTTTTAACCCCTCAGAGTGACCAAAATTGCCATTTTTATAGAGTTTTGCTTACTCAAAAGCTTCAATTTTGACCAATTTCAGGCACATAAATGACTTGAAACACACTTATTTTAGTTGAAAAAGTCACAATTCACATCCAACAGTCGTTTGGAGTCAAAAGATTAAATGTTAAAATTTCATCGATATGGACCATTTTGCGGACGTTCGACAGGTCCGGAGTCATCGTTTTTCATCAGAAAATGAATTTTTCGGACTGTACCAAAAATGATTATAAATGTCAAATGGATCGTGCCTCATGTTGAATAACCACTTTTTAACCCCTCAGAGTGACCAAAATTGCCATTTTGACCGAGTTTTGCTTACTCAAAAGCTTCAATTTTGACCAATTTCAGGCACATAAATGACTTTAAACACACTTATCTTAGTTGAAAAAGTCTTAATTCACATCCAACAGTCGTTTGGAGTCAAAAGATTAAATGTTAAAATTTCATCCATATTGACCATTTTGGGAACGTTCGACAGGTCCGGAGTCATCGTTTTTCATCAGAAAATTAATTTTTCGGACTGTACCAAAAATGATTCAAAATGTCAAATGGATCGTGCCTCATGTTGAATAACCACTTTTTAACCCCTCAGAGTGACCAAAATTGCCATTTGTACAGAGTTTTGCTTACTGAAAAGCTGCAATTTTGACCAATTTCAGGCACATAAATTACTATAAACACACTTATTTTAGTTGAAAAAGTCTTAATTTACATCCAACAGTCTTTTGGAGTCAAAAGAGTAAATGTTAAAATTTCATCGATATGGACCATTTTGGGGACGTTCGACACGTCCGGAGTCATCGTTTTTCATCAGAAAATGAATTTTTCGGACTGTACCAAAAATGATTGAAAATGTCAAATGGATCGTGCCTCATGTTGAATAACCACTTTTTAACCGCTCAGAGTGACCAAAATTGCCATTTTTACAGAGTTTTGCTTACTCAAAAGCTACAATTTTGACCAATTTCAGGCACATAAATGACTTTAAACACACTTATTTTAGTTGAAAAAGTCTTAATTCACATCCAACAGTCGTTTGGAGTCAAAAGATTAAGTGTTAAAATTTCATCGATATGGACCATTTTGGGGACGTTCGACAGGTCGGGAGTCATCGTTTTTCATCTGAAAATGTATTTTTCGGACTGTACCAAAAATGATTCAAAATGTCAAATGAATCGTGCCTCATGTTAAATAACCACTTTTTAACCCCTCAAAGTGACCAAAGTTGCCATTTTTACAGAGTTTTGCTTACTCAAAAGCTACAATTTTGACCAATTTCAGGCACATAAATGACTTTAAACACACTTATTTTAGTTGAAAAAGTCTTAATTCACATCCAACAGTCGTTTGGAGTCAAAAGATTAAATGTTAAAATTTCATCCATATTGACCATTTTGGGAACGTTCGACAGGTCCGGAGTCATCGTTTTTCATCAGAAAATGAATTTTTCGGACTGTACCAAAAATGATTCAAAATGTCAAATGGATCGTGCCTTATGTTGAATAACCACTTTTTAACCCCTCAGAGTGACCAAAATTGCCATTTTTACAGAGTTTTGCTTACTCAAAAGCTTCAATTTTGACCAATTTCAGGCACATAAATGACTTTAAACACACTTATTTTAGTTGAAAAAGTCTTAATTCACATCCAACAGTCGTTTGGAGTCAAAAGATTAAGTGTTAAAATTTCATCGATATGGACCATTTTGGGGACGTTCGACAGGTCCGGAGTCATCGTTTTTCATCAGAAAATTAATTTTTCAGACTGTACCAAAAATGATTCAAAATGTCAAATGGATCGTGCCTTATGTTGAATAACCACTTTTAAACCCCTCAGAGTGACCAAAATTGCCATTTTTACAGAGTTTTGCTTACTCAAAAGCTTCAATTTTGACCAATTTCAGGCACATAAATGACTTTAAACACACTTATTTTAGTTGAAAAAGTCTTAATTCACATCCAACAGTCGTTTGGAGTCAAAAGATTAAATGTTAAAATTTCATCAATGTTGACCATTTTGGGAACGTTCGACAGGTCCGGAGTCATCGTTTTTCATCAGAAAATGAATTTTTTGGACTGTACCAAAAATGATTCAAAATGTGAAATGGATCGTGCCTCATGTTGAATAACCACTTTTTAACCCCTCAGAGTGACCAAAATTGCCATTTTTACAGAGTTTTGCTTACTCAAAAGCTTCAATTTTGACAAATTTCAGGCACATAAATGACTTTAAACACACTTATTTTAGTTGAAAAAGTCACAATTCACATCCAACAGTCGTTTGGAGTCAAAAGATTAAATGTTAAAATTTCATCGATATGGACCATTTTGGGGACGTTCGACAGGTCCGGAGTCATCGTTTTTCATCAGAAAATGAATTTTTTGGACTGTACCAAAAATGATTCAAAATGTCAAATGGATCGTGCCTCATGTTGAATAACCACTTTTTAACCCCTCAGAGTGACCAAAATTGCCATTTTTACAGAGTTTTGCTTACTCAAAAGCTTCAATTTTGACCAACTTCAGGCACATAAATGACTTTAAACACACTTATTTTAGTTGAAAAAGTCTTAATTCACATCCAACAGTCGTTTGGAGTCAAAAGACTAAGTGTTAAAATTTCATCGATATGGACCATTTTGGGGACGTTCGACAGGTCGGGAGTCATCGTTTTTCGTCAGAAAATGAATTTTTCAGACTGTACCAAAAATGATTCAAAATGTGAAATGGATCGTGCCTCACGTTGAATAACCACTTTTTAACCCCTCAGAGTGACCAAAATTGCCATTTTTACAGAGTTTTGCTTACTCAAAAGCTTCAATTTTGACAAATTTCAGGCACATAAATGACTTTAAACACACTTATTTTAGTTGAAAAGTCACAATTCACATCCAACATTCGTTTGGAGTCAAAAGATTAAATGTTAAAATTTCATCGATATGGACCATTTTGGGGACGTTCGACAGGTCCGGAGTCATCGTTTTTCATCAGAAAATGAATTTTTCGGACTGTACCAAAAATGATTCAAAATGTCAAATGGATCGTGCCTTATGTTGAATAATCACTTTTTAACCCCTCAGAGTGACCAAAATTGCCATTTTTACAGAGTTTTGCTTACTCAAAAGCTTCAATTTTGACCAATTTCAGGCACATAAATGACTTTAAACACACTTATTTTAGTTTAAAAAGTCTTAATTCACATCCAAAAGTCGTTTGGAGTCAAAAGATTAAATGTTAAAATTTCATCCATGTTGACCATTTTGGGAACGTTCGACAGGTCCGGAGTCATTGTTTCTCATCAGAAAATGAATTTTTCGGACTGTACCAAAAATGATTCAAAATGTGAAATGGATCGTGCCTCATGTTGAATAACCACTTTTTAACCCCTCAGAGTGACCAAAATTGCCATTGTTACAGAGTTTTGCTTACTCAAAAGCTTCAATTTTGACCAATTTCAGGCACATAAATGACTTTAAACACACTTATTTTAGTTGAAAAAGTCACAATTCACATCCAACAGTCGTTTGGAGTCAAAAGATAAAATGTTAAAATTTCATCGATATGGACCATTTTGGGGACGTTCGACAGGTCCGGAGTCATCCTTTTTCATCAGAAAATGAATTTTTTGGACTGTACCAAAAATGATTCAAAATGTCAAATGGATCGTGCCTCATGTTTAATAACCACTTTTTAACCCCTCAGAGTGACCAAAATTGCCATTTTTACAGAGTTTTGCTTACTCAAAAGCTTCAATTTTGACCAATTTCAGGCACATAAATGACTTTAAACACACTTATCTTAGTCGAAAAAGTCTTAATTCACATCCAACAGTCGTTTGGAGTCAAAAGATTAAGTGTTAAAATTTCATCGATATGGACCATTTTGGGAACGTTCGACAGGTCCGGAGTCATCGTTTTTCATCTGAAAATGTATTTTTCGGACTGTACCAAAAATGATTCAAAATGTCAAATGAATCGTGCCTCATGTTAAATAACCACTTTTTAACCCCTCAGAGTGACCAAAATTGCCATTTTTACAGAGTTTTGCTTACTCAAAAGCTACAATTTTGACCAATTTCAGGCACATAAATGACTTTAAACACACTTATTTTAGTTGAAAAAGTCTTAATTCACATCCAACAGTCGTTTGGAGTCAAAAGATTAAATGTTAAAATTTCATCCATATTGACCATTTTGGGAACGTTCGACAGGTCCGGAGTCATCGTTTTTCATCAGAAAATGAATTTTTTGGACTGTACCAAAAATGATTAAAAATGTCAAATGGATCGTGCCTTATGTTGAATAACCACTTTCTAACCCCTCAGAGTGACCAAAATTGCCATTTTTACAGAGTTTTGCTCACTCAAAAGCTTCAATTTTGACCAATTTCAGGCACATAAATGAGTTTAAACACACTTATTTTAGTTGAAAAAGTCTTAATTCACATCCAACAGTCGTTTGGAGTCAAAAGATTAAGTGTTAAAATTTCATCGATATGGACCATTTTGGGGACGTTCGACAGGTCCGGGGTCATCGTTTTTCATCAGAAAATTAATTTTTCAGACTTTACCAAAAATGATTCAAAATGTCAAATGGATCGTGCCTTATGTTGAATAACCACTTTTTAACCCCTCAGAGTGACCAAAATTGCCATTTGTACAGAGTTTTGCTTACTGAAAAGCTTCAATTTTGACGAATTTCAGGCACATAAATGACTTTAAACACACTTATTTTAGTTGAAAAAGTCTTAATTCACATCCAACAGTCGTTTGGAGTCAAAAGATTAAATGTTAAAATTTCATCCATGTTGACCATTTTGGGAACGTTCGACAGGTCCGGAGTCATCGTTTTTCATCAGAAAATGAATTTTTCGGACTGTACCAAAAATGATTCAAAATGTGAAATGGATCGTGCCTTATGTTGAATAACCACTTTTTAACCCCTCAGAGTGACCAAAATTGCCATTTTTACAGAGTTTTGCTTACACAAAAGCTTCAATTTTGACCAATTTCAGGCACATAAATGACTTTAAACACACTTATTTTAGTTGAAAAAGTCTTAATTCACATCCAACAGTCGTTTGGAGTCAAAAGATTAAATGTTAAAATTTCATCCATATTGACCATTTTGGGAACGTTCGACAGGTCCGGAGTCATCGTTTTTCATCAGAAAATGAATTTTTCGGACTGACCAAAAATGATTGTAAATGTCAAATGGATCGTGCCTCATGTTGAATAACCACTTTTTAACCCCTCAGAGTGACCAAAATTGCCATTTTTACAGAGTTTTGCTAACTCAAAAGCTTCAATTTTGACCAATTTCAGGCACATAAATGACTTTAAACAAACTTATTTTAGTTGGAAAAAGTCTTAATTCACATCCAACAGTCGTTTGGAGTCAAAAGATTAAATGTTAAAATTTCATCCATATTGACCATTTTGGGAACGTTCGACAGGTCCGGAGTCATCGTTTTTCATCAGAAAATGAATTTTTTGGACTGTACCAAAAATGATTCAAAATGTCAAATGGATCGTGCCTCATGTTGAATAACCACTTTTTAACCCCTCAGAGTAACCAAAATTGCAATTTTTACAGAGTTTTGCTTACTCAAAAGCTTCAATTTTGACCAATTTCAGGCACAAAAATGACTTTAAACACACTTATTTTAGTTGAAAAAGTCTTAATTCACATCCAACAGTCGTTTGGAGTCAAAAGATTAAATGTTAAAATTTCATCCATATTGACCATTTTGGGAACGTTCGACAGGTCCGGAGTCATCGTTTTTCAGCAGAAAATGAATTTTTTGGACTGTACCAAAAATGATTCAAAATGTCAAATGGATCGTGCCTCATGTTGAATAACCACTTTTTAACCCCTCAGAGTGACCAAAAATTGCCATTTTTACAGAGTTTTGCTTACTCAAAAGCTTCAATTTTGACCAATTTCAGGCACATAAATGACTTTAAACACACTTATTTTAGTTGAAAAAGTCTTAATTCACATCCAACAGTCGTTTGGAGTCAAAAGATTAAGTGTTAAAATTTCATCGATATGGACCATTTTGGGGACGTTCAACAGGTCCGGAGTCATCGTTTTTCATCAGAAAATTTATTTTTCGGACTGTACCAAAAATGATTCAAAATGTCAAATGGATCGTGCCTCATGTTGAATAACCGCTTTTTAACCCCTCAGAGTGACCAAAATTGCCATTTTTACCGAGTTTTGCTCACTCAAAAGCTTCAATTTTGACCAATTTCAGGAACATAAATGACTTTAAACACACTTATTTTAGTTGAAAAAGTCTTAATTCACATCCAACAGTCGTTTGGAGTCAAAAGATTAAATGTTAAAATTTCATCCATGTTGACCATTTTGGGAACGTTCGACAGGTCCGGAGTCATCGTTTTTCATCAAAAAATGAATTTTTCGGACTGTACCAAAAATGATTCAAAATGTGAAATGGATCGTGCCTCATGTTGAATAACCACTTTTTAACCCCTCAGAGTGACCAAAATTGCAATTTTTACAGAGTTTTGCTTACTCAAAAGCTACAATTTTGACCAATTTCAGTCACATAAATGACTTTAAACACACTTATTTTAGTTGAAAAAGTCTTAATTCACATCCAACAGTCGTTTGGAGTCAAAAGATTAAGTGTTAAAATTTCATCGATATGGACCATTTTGGGGACGTTCGACAGGTCCGGAGTCATCGTTTTTCATCAGAAAATGAATTTTTCGGACTGTACCAAAAATGATTCAAAATGTCAAATGGATCGTGCCTCATGTTGAATAACCACTTTTTAACCCCTCAGAGTGACCAAAATTGCCATTTTTACAGAGTTTTGCTTACTCAAAAGCTACAATTTTGACCAATTTCAGGCACGTAAATGACTTTAAACACACTTATTTTAGTTGAAAAAGTCTTAATTCACATCCAACAGTCGTTTGGAGTCAAAAGATTAAATGTTAAAATTTCATCCATATTGACCATTTTGGGAACGTTCGATAGGTCCGGAGTCATCGTTTTTCATCAGAAAATGAATTTTTCGGACTGTACCAAAAATGATTCAAAATGTCAAATGGATCGTGCCTTATGTTGAATAACCACTTTTTAACCCCTCAGAGTGACCAAAATTGCCATTTTTACAGAGTTTTGCTTACTCAAAAGCTTCAATTTTGACCAATTTCAGGCACATAAATGACTTTAAACACACTTATTTTAGTTGAAAAAGTCTTAATTCATATCCAACAGTCGTTTGGAGTCAAAAGATCAAATGTTAAAATTTCATCCATATTGACCATTTTGGGAACGTTTGACAGGTCCGGAGTCATCGTTTTTCATCAGAAAATGAATTTTTCGGACTGTACCAAAAATTATTCAAAATGTCAAATGGATCGTGCCTCATGTTGAATAACCACTTTTTAACCCCTCAGAGTGACCAAAATTGCCATTTTTACAAAGTTTTGCTTACTCAAAAGATTCAATTTTGACCAATTTCAGGCACATAAATGACTTTAAACACACTTATTTTAGTTGAAAAAGTCTTAATTCACATCCAACAGTCGTTTGGAGTCAAAAGATTAAGTGTTAGAATTTCATCGATATGGACCATTTTGGGGACGTTCGACAGGTCCGGAGTCATCGTTTTTCATCAGAAAATTAATTTTTCAGACTGTACCAAAAATGATTCAAAATGTCAAATGGATCGTGCCTTATGTTGAATAACCACTTTTTAACCCCTCAGAGTGACCAAAATTGCCATTTGAACAGAGTTTTGCTTACTGAAAAGCTTCAATTTTGACCAATTTCAGGCACATAAATGACTTTAAACACACTTATTTTAGTTGAAAAAGTCTTAATTCACATCCAACAGTCGTTTGGAGTCAAAAGATTAAATGTTAAAATTTCATCCATGTTGACCATTTTGGGAACGTTCGACATGTCCGGAGTCATCGTTTTTCATCAGAAAATGAATTTTTCGTACTGTACCAAAAATGATTCAAAATGTGAAATGGATCGTGCCTCATGTTGAATAACCACTTTTTAACCCCTCAGAGTGACCAAAATTGCCATTTTTATAGAGTTTTGCTTACTCAAAAGCTTCAATTTTGACCAATTTCAGGCACATAAATGACTTGAAACACACTTATTTTAGTTGAAAAAGTCACAATTCACATCCAACAGTCGTTTGGAGTCAAAAGATTAAATGTTAAAATTTCATCGATATGGACCATTTTGCGGACGTTCGACAGGTCCGGAGTCATCGTTTTTCATCAGAAAATGAATTTTTCGGACTGTACCAAAAATGATTATAAATGTCAAATGGATCGTGCCTCATGTTGAATAACCACTTTTTAACCCCTCAGAGTGACCAAAATTGCCATTTTGACCGAGTTTTGCTTACTCAAAAGCTTCAATTTTGACCAATTTCAGGCACATAAATGACTTTAAACACACTTATCTTAGTTGAAAAAGTCTTAATTCACATCCAACAGTCGTTTGGAGTCAAAAGATTAAATGTTAAAATTTCATCCATATTGACCATTTTGGGAACGTTCGACAGGTCCGGAGTCATCGTTTTTCATCAGAAAATTAATTTTTCGGACTGTACCAAAAATGATTCAAAATGTCAAATGGATCGTGCCTCATGTTGAATAACCACTTTTTAACCCCTCAGAGTGACCAAAATTGCCATTTGTACAGAGTTTTGCTTACTGAAAAGCTGCAATTTTGACCAATTTCAGGCACATAAATTACTATAAACACACTTATTTTAGTTGAAAAAGTCTTAATTTACATCCAACAGTCTTTTGGAGTCAAAAGAGTAAATGTTAAAATTTCATCGATATGGACCATTTTGGGGACGTTCGACACGTCCGGAGTCATCGTTTTTCATCAGAAAATGAATTTTTCGGACTGTACCAAAAATGATTGAAAATGTCAAATGGATCGTGCCTCATGTTGAATAACCACTTTTTAACCGCTCAGAGTGACCAAAATTGCCATTTTTACAGAGTTTTGCTTACTCAAAAGCTACAATTTTGACCAATTTCAGGCACATAAATGACTTTAAACACACTTATTTTAGTTGAAAAAGTCTTAATTCACATCCAACAGTCGTTTGGAGTCAAAAGATTAAGTGTTAAAATTTCATCGATATGGACCATTTTGGGGACGTTCGACAGGTCGGGAGTCATCGTTTTTCATCTGAAAATGTATTTTTCGGACTGTACCAAAAATGATTCAAAATGTCAAATGAATCGTGCCTCATGTTAAATAACCACTTTTTAACCCCTCAAAGTGACCAAAGTTGCCATTTTTACAGAGTTTTGCTTACTCAAAAGCTACAATTTTGACCAATTTCAGGCACATAAATGACTTTAAACACACTTATTTTAGTTGAAAAAGTCTTAATTCACATCCAACAGTCGTTTGGAGTCAAAAGATTAAATGTTAAAATTTCATCCATATTGACCATTTTGGGAACGTTCGACAGGTCCGGAGTCATCGTTTTTCATCAGAAAATGAATTTTTCGGACTGTACCAAAAATGATTCAAAATGTCAAATGGATCGTGCCTTATGTTGAATAACCACTTTTTAACCCCTCAGAGTGACCAAAATTGCCATTTTTACAGAGTTTTGCTTACTCAAAAGCTTCAATTTTGACCAATTTCAGGCACATAAATGACTTTAAACACACTTATTTTAGTTGAAAAAGTCTTAATTCACATCCAACAGTCGTTTGGAGTCAAAAGATTAAGTGTTAAAATTTCATCGATATGGACCATTTTGGGGACGTTCGACAGGTCCGGAGTCATCGTTTTTCATCAGAAAATTAATTTTTCAGACTGTACCAAAAATGATTCAAAATGTCAAATGGATCGTGCCTTATGTTGAATAACCACTTTTAAACCCCTCAGAGTGACCAAAATTGCCATTTTTACAGAGTTTTGCTTACTCAAAAGCTTCAATTTTGACCAATTTCAGGCACATAAATGACTTTAAACACACTTATTTTAGTTGAAAAAGTCTTAATTCACATCCAACAGTCGTTTGGAGTCAAAAGATTAAATGTTAAAATTTCATCAATGTTGACCATTTTGGGAACGTTCGACAGGTCCGGAGTCATCGTTTTTCATCAGAAAATGAATTTTTTGGACTGTACCAAAAATGATTCAAAATGTGAAATGGATCGTGCCTCATGTTGAATAACCACTTTTTAACCCCTCAGAGTGACCAAAATTGCCATTTTTACAGAGTTTTGCTTACTCAAAAGCTTCAATTTTGACAAATTTCAGGCACATAAATGACTTTAAACACACTTATTTTAGTTGAAAAAGTCACAATTCACATCCAACAGTCGTTTGGAGTCAAAAGATTAAATGTTAAAATTTCATCGATATGGACCATTTTGGGGACGTTCGACAGGTCCGGAGTCATCGTTTTTCATCAGAAAATGAATTTTTTGGACTGTACCAAAAATGATTCAAAATGTCAAATGGATCGTGCCTCATGTTGAATAACCACTTTTTAACCCCTCAGAGTGACCAAAATTGCCATTTTTACAGAGTTTTGCTTACTCAAAAGCTTCAATTTTGACCAACTTCAGGCACATAAATGACTTTAAACACACTTATTTTAGTTGAAAAAGTCTTAATTCACATCCAACAGTCGTTTGGAGTCAAAAGACTAAGTGTTAAAATTTCATCGATATGGACCATTTTGGGGACGTTCGACAGGTCGGGAGTCATCGTTTTTCGTCAGAAAATGAATTTTTCAGACTGTACCAAAAATGATTCAAAATGTGAAATGGATCGTGCCTCACGTTGAATAACCACTTTTTAACCCCTCAGAGTGACCAAAATTGCCATTTTTACAGAGTTTTGCTTACTCAAAAGCTTCAATTTTGACAAATTTCAGGCACATAAATGACTTTAAACACACTTATTTTAGTTGAAAAGTCACAATTCACATCCAACATTCGTTTGGAGTCAAAAGATTAAATGTTAAAATTTCATCGATATGGACCATTTTGGGGACGTTCGACAGGTCCGGAGTCATCGTTTTTCATCAGAAAATGAATTTTTCGGACTGTACCAAAAATGATTCAAAATGTCAAATGGATCGTGCCTTATGTTGAATAATCACTTTTTAACCCCTCAGAGTGACCAAAATTGCCATTTTTACAGAGTTTTGCTTACTCAAAAGCTTCAATTTTGACCAATTTCAGGCACATAAATGACTTTAAACACACTTATTTTAGTTTAAAAAGTCTTAATTCACATCCAAAAGTCGTTTGGAGTCAAAAGATTAAATGTTAAAATTTCATCCATGTTGACCATTTTGGGAACGTTCGACAGGTCCGGAGTCATTGTTTCTCATCAGAAAATGAATTTTTCGGACTGTACCAAAAATGATTCAAAATGTGAAATGGATCGTGCCTCATGTTGAATAACCACTTTTTAACCCCTCAGAGTGACCAAAATTGCCATTGTTACAGAGTTTTGCTTACTCAAAAGCTTCAATTTTGACCAATTTCAGGCACATAAATGACTTTAAACACACTTATTTTAGTTGAAAAAGTCACAATTCACATCCAACAGTCGTTTGGAGTCAAAAGATAAAATGTTAAAATTTCATCGATATGGACCATTTTGGGGACGTTCGACAGGTCCGGAGTCATCCTTTTTCATCAGAAAATGAATTTTTTGGACTGTACCAAAAATGATTCAAAATGTCAAATGGATCGTGCCTCATGTTTAATAACCACTTTTTAACCCCTCAGAGTGACCAAAATTGCCATTTTTACAGAGTTTTGCTTACTCAAAAGCTTCAATTTTGACCAATTTCAGGCACATAAATGACTTTAAACACACTTATCTTAGTCGAAAAAGTCTTAATTCACATCCAACAGTCGTTTGGAGTCAAAAGATTAAGTGTTAAAATTTCATCGATATGGACCATTTTGGGAACGTTCGACAGGTCCGGAGTCATCGTTTTTCATCTGAAAATGTATTTTTCGGACTGTACCAAAAATGATTCAAAATGTCAAATGAATCGTGCCTCATGTTAAATAACCACTTTTTAACCCCTCAGAGTGACCAAAATTGCCATTTTTACAGAGTTTTGCTTACTCAAAAGCTACAATTTTGACCAATTTCAGGCACATAAATGACTTTAAACACACTTATTTTAGTTGAAAAAGTCTTAATTCACATCCAACAGTCGTTTGGAGTCAAAAGATTAAATGTTAAAATTTCATCCATATTGACCATTTTGGGAACGTTCGACAGGTCCGGAGTCATCGTTTTTCATCAGAAAATGAATTTTTTGGACTGTACCAAAAATGATTAAAAATGTCAAATGGATCGTGCCTTATGTTGAATAACCACTTTCTAACCCCTCAGAGTGACCAAAATTGCCATTTTTACAGAGTTTTGCTCACTCAAAAGCTTCAATTTTGACCAATTTCAGGCACATAAATGAGTTTAAACACACTTATTTTAGTTGAAAAAGTCTTAATTCACATCCAACAGTCGTTTGGAGTCAAAAGATTAAGTGTTAAAATTTCATCGATATGGACCATTTTGGGGACGTTCGACAGGTCCGGGGTCATCGTTTTTCATCAGAAAATTAATTTTTCAGACTTTACCAAAAATGATTCAAAATGTCAAATGGATCGTGCCTTATGTTGAATAACCACTTTTTAACCCCTCAGAGTGACCAAAATTGCCATTTGTACAGAGTTTTGCTTACTGAAAAGCTTCAATTTTGACGAATTTCAGGCACATAAATGACTTTAAACACACTTATTTTAGTTGAAAAAGTCTTAATTCACATCCAACAGTCGTTTGGAGTCAAAAGATTAAATGTTAAAATTTCATCCATGTTGACCATTTTGGGAACGTTCGACAGGTCCGGAGTCATTGTTTTTCATCAGAAAATGAATTTTTCGGACTGTACCAAAAATGATTCAAAATGTGAAATGGATCGTGCCTTATGTTGAATAACCACTTTTTAACCCCTCAGAGTGACCAAAATTGCCATTTTTACAGAGTTTTGCTTACACAAAAGCTTCAATTTTGACCAATTTCAGGCACATAAATGACTTTAAACACACTTATTTTAGTTGAAAAAGTCTTAATTCACATCCAACAGTCGTTTGGAGTCAAAAGATTAAATGTTAAAATTTCATCCATATTGACCATTTTGGGAACGTTCGACAGGTCCGGAGTCATCGTTTTTCATCAGAAAATGAATTTTTCGGACTGACCAAAAATGATTGTAAATGTCAAATGGATCGTGCCTCATGTTGAATAACCACTTTTTAACCCCTCAGAGTGACCAAAATTGCCATTTTTACAGAGTTTTGCTAACTCAAAAGCTTCAATTTTGACCAATTTCAGGCACATAAATGACTTTAAACAAACTTATTTTAGTTGGAAAAAGTCTTAATTCACATCCAACAGTCGTTTGGAGTCAAAAGATTAAATGTTAAAATTTCATCCATATTGACCATTTTGGGAACGTTCGACAGGTCCGGAGTCATCGTTTTTCATCAGAAAATGAATTTTTTGGACTGTACCAAAAATGATTCAAAATGTCAAATGGATCGTGCCTCATGTTGAATAACCACTTTTTAACCCCTCAGAGTAACCAAAATTGCAATTTTTACAGAGTTTTGCTTACTCAAAAGCTTCAATTTTGACCAATTTCAGGCACAAAAATGACTTTAAACACACTTATTTTAGTTGAAAAAGTCTTAATTCACATCCAACAGTCGTTTGGAGTCAAAAGATTAAATGTTAAAATTTCATCCATATTGACCATTTTGGGAACGTTCGACAGGTCCGGAGTCATCGTTTTTCAGCAGAAAATGAATTTTTTGGACTGTACCAAAAATGATTCAAAATGTCAAATGGATCGTGCCTCATGTTGAATAACCACTTTTTAACCCCTCAGAGTGACCAAAAATTGCCATTTTTACAGAGTTTTGCTTACTCAAAAGCTTCAATTTTGACCAATTTCAGGCACATAAATGACTTTAAACACACTTATTTTAGTTGAAAAAGTCTTAATTCACATCCAACAGTCGTTTGGAGTCAAAAGATTAAATGTTAAAATTTCATCCATATTGACCATTTTGGGAACGTTCGACAGGTCCGGAGTCATCGTTTTTCATCAGAAAATGAATTTTTTGGACTGTACCAAAAATGATTCAAAATGTCAAATGGATCGTGCCTCATGTTGAATAACCACTTTTTAACCCCTCAGAGTGACCAAAATTGCCATTTTTACATAGTTTTGCTTACTCAAAAGCTTCAATTTTGACCAATTTCAGGCACATAAATGACTTTAAACACACTTATTTTAGTTGAAAAAGTCACAATTCACATCCAACAGTCGTTTGGAGTCAAAAGATTAAATGTTAAAATTTCATCGATATGGACCATTTTGGGGACGTTCGACAGGTCCGGAGTCATCGTTTTTCATCAGAAAATGAATTTTTCGGACTGTACCAAAAATGATTATAAATGTCAAATGGATCGTGCCTCATGTTGAATAACCACTTTTTAACCCCTCAGAGTGACCAAAATTGCTATTTTTACAGAGTTTTGCTTACTCAAAAGCTTCAATTTTGACCAATTTCAGGCACATAAATGACTTTAAACACACTTATCTTAGTTGAAAAAGTCTTAATTCACATCCAACAGTCGTTTGGAGTCAAAAGATTAAATGTTAAAATTTCATACATATTGACCATTTTGGGGACGTTCGACAGGTCCGGAGTCATCGTTTTTCATCAGAAAATGAATTTTTCGGACTGTACCAAAAATGATTCAAAATGTCAAATGGATCGTGCCTCATGTTGAATAACCACTTTTTAACCCCTCAGAGTGACCAAAATTGCCATTTTTACAGAGTTTTGCTTACTCAAAAGCTACAATTTTGACCAATTTCAGGCACATAAATGACTTTAAACACACTTATTTTAGTTGAAAAAGTCTTAATTCACATCCAACAGTCGTTTGGAGTCAAAAGATTAAATGTTAAAATTTCATCCATATTGACCATTTTGGGAACGTTCGACAGGTCCGGAGTCATCGTTTTTCATCAGAAAATGAATTTTTTGGACTGTACCAAAAATGATTCAAAATGTCAAATGGATCGTGCCTCATGTTGAATAACCACTTTTTAACCCCTCAGAGTGACCAAAATTGCCATTTTTACAGAGTTTTGCTTACTCAAAAGCTACAATTTTGACCAATTTCAGGCACATAAATGACTTTAAACACACTTATTTTAGTTGAAAAAGTCTTAATTCACATCCAACAGTCGTTTGGAGTCAAAAGATTAAATGTTAAAATTTCATCCATATTGACCATTTTGGGAACGTTCGACAGGTCCGGAGTCATCGTTTTTCATCAGAAAATGAATTTTTTGGACTGTACCAAAAATGATTCAAAATGTCAAATGGATCGTGCCTCGTGTTGAATAACCACTTTTTAACCCCTCAGAGTGACCAAAATTGCAATTTTTACAGAGTTTTGCTTACTCAAAAGCTTCAATTTTGACCAATTTCAGGCACATAAATGACTTTAAACACACTTATTTTAGTTGAAAAAGTCTTAATTCACATCCAACAGTCGTTTGGAGTCAAAAGATTAAATGTTAAAATTTCATCCATATTGACCATTTTGGGAACGTTCGACAGGTCCGGAGTCATCGTTTTTCATCAGAAAATGAATTTTTTGGACTGTACCAAAAATGATTCAAAATGTCAAATGGATCGTGCCTCATGTTGAATAACCACTTTTTAACCCCTCAGAGTGACCAAAATTGCCATTTTTACATAGTTTTGCTTACTCAAAAGCTTCAATTTTGACCAATTTCAGGCACATAAATGACTTTAAACACACTTATTTTAGTTGAAAAAGTCACAATTCACATCCAACAGTCGTTTGGAGTCAAAAGATTAAATGTTAAAATTTCATCGATATGGACCATTTTGGGGACGTTCGACAGGTCCGGAGTCATCGTTTTTCATCAGAAAATGAATTTTTCGGACTGTACCAAAAATGATTATAAATGTCAAATGGATCGTGCCTCATGTTGAATAACCACTTTTTAACCCCTCAGAGTGACCAAAATTGCTATTTTTACAGAGTTTTGCTTACTCAAAAGCTTCAATTTTGACCAATTTCAGGCACATAAATGACTTTAAACACACTTATCTTAGTTGAAAAAGTCTTAATTCACATCCAACAGTCGTTTGGAGTCAAAAGATTAAATGTTAAAATTTCATCCATATTGACCATTTTGGGGACGTTCGACAGGTCCGGAGTCATCGTTTTTCATCAGAAAATGAATTTTTCGGACTGTACCAAAAATGATTCAAAATGTCAAATGGATCGTGCCTCATGTTGAATAACCACTTTTTAACCCCTCAGAGTGACCAAAATTGCCATTTTTACAGAGTTTTGCTTACTCAAAAGCTACAATTTTGACCAATTTCAGGCACATAAATGACTTTAAACACACTTATTTTAGTTGAAAAAGTCTTAATTCACATCCAACAGTCGTTTGGAGTCAAAAGATTAAATGTTAAAATTTCATCCATATTGACCATTTTGGGAACGTTCGACAGGTCCGGAGTCATCGTTTTTCATCAGAAAATGAATTTTTTGGACTGTACCAAAAATGATTCAAAATGTCAAATGGATCGTGCCTCATGTTGAATAACCACTTTTTAACCCCTCAGAGTGACCAAAATTGCCATTTTTACAGAGTTTTGCTTACTCAAAAGCTACAATTTTGACCAATTTCAGGCACATAAATGACTTTAAACACACTTATTTTAGTTGAAAAAGTCTTAATTCACATCCAACAGTCGTTTGGAGTCAAAAGATTAAATGTTAAAATTTCATCCATATTGACCATTTTGGGAACGTTCGACAGGTCCGGAGTCATCGTTTTTCATCAGAAAATGAATTTTTTGGACTGTACCAAAAATGATTCAAAATGTCAAATGGATCGTGCCTCGTGTTGAATAACCACTTTTTAACCCCTCAGAGTGACCAAAATTGCAATTTTTACAGAGTTTTGCTTACTCAAAAGCTTCAATTTTGACCAATTTCAGGCACAAAAATGACTTTAAACACACTTATTTTAGTTGAAAAAGTCTTAATTCACATCCAACAGTCGTTTGGAGTCAAAAGATTAAATGTTAAAATGTCATCCATATTGACCATTTTGGGAACGTTCGACAGGTCCGGAGTCATCGTTTTTCAGCAGAAAATGAATTTTTTGGACTGTACCAAAAATGATTCAAAATGTCAAATGGATCGTGCCTCATGTTGAATAACCACTTTTTAACCCCTCAGAGTGACCAAAATTGCCATTTTTACAGAGTTTTGCTTACTCAAAAGCTTCAATTTTGACCAATTTCAGGCACATAAATGACTTTAAACACACTTATTTTAGTTGAAAAAGTCTAAATTCACATCCAACAGTCGTTTGGAGTCAAAAGATTAAATGTTAAAATTTCATCCATATTGACCATTTTGGGAACGTTCGACAGGTCCGGAGTCATCGTTTTTCATCAGAAAATGAATTTTTTGGACTGTACCAAAAATGATTCAAAATGTCAAATGGATCGTGCCTCATGTTGAATAACCACTTTTTAACCCCTCAGAGTGACCAAAATTGCCATTTTTACATAGTTTTGCTTACTCAAAAGCTTCAATTTTGACCAATTTCAGGCACATAAATGACTTTAAACACACTTATTTTAGTTGAAAAAGTCACAATTCACATCCAACAGTCGTTTGGAGTCAAAAGATTAAATGTTAAAATTTCATCGATATGGACCATTTTGGGGACGTTCGACAGGTCCGGAGTCATCGTTTTTCATCAGAAAATGAATTTTTCGGACTGTACCAAAAATGATTATAAATGTCAAATGGATCGTGCCTCATGTTGAATAACCACTTTTTAACCCCTCAGAGTGACCAAAATTGCTATTTTTACAGAGTTTTGCTTACTCAAAAGCTTCAATTTTGACCAATTTCAGGCACATAAATGACTTTAAACACACTTATCTTAGTTGAAAAAGTCTTAATTCACATCCAACAGTCGTTTGGAGTCAAAAGATTAAATGTTAAAATTTCATCCATATTGACCATTTTGGGAACGTTCGACAGATCCGGAGTCATCGTTTTTCATCAGAAAATTAATTTTTCAGACTGTACCAAAAATGATTCAAAATGTCAAATGGATCGTGCCTCATGTTGAATAACCACTTTTTAACCCCTCAGAGTGACCAAAATTGCCATTTGTACAGAGTTTTGCTTACTCAAAAGCTTCAATTTTGACCAATTTCAGGCACATAAATGACTTTAAACACACTTATTTTAGTTGAAAAAGTCTTAATTCACATCCAACAGTCGTTTGGAGTCAAAAGATTAAGTGTTAAAATTTCATCGATATGGACCATTTTGGGGACGTTCGACAGGTCCGGAGTCATCGTTTTTCATCAGAAAATTAATTTTTCGGACTGTACCAAAAATGATTCAAAATGTCAAATGGATCGTGCCTCATGTTGAATAACCACTTTTTAACCCCTCAGAGTGACCAAAATTGCCATTTTTACAGAGTTTTGCTTACTCAAAAGCTACAATTTTGACCAATTTCAGGCACATAAATGACTTTAAACACACTTATTTTAGTTGAAAAAGTCTTAATTCACATCCAACAGTCGTTTGGAGTCAAAAGATTAAATGTTAAAATTTCATCCATATTGACCATTTTGGGAACGTTTGACAGGTCCGGAGTCATCGTTTTTCATCAGAAAATGAATTTTTCGGACTGTACCAAAAATGATTCAAAACGTCAAATGGATCGTGCCTTATGTTGAATAACCACTTTTTAACCCCTCAGAGTGACCAAAATTGCCATTTTTACAGAGTTTTGCTTACTCAAAAGCTTCAATTTTGACCAATTTCAGGCACATAAATGACTTTAAACACACTTATTTTAGTTGAAAAAGTCTTAATTCACATCCAACAGTCGTTTGGAGTCAAAAGATTAAGTGTTAAAATTTCATCGATATGGACCATTTTGGGGACGTTCGACAGGTCCGGAGTCATCGTTTTTCATCAGAAAATTAATTTTTCAGACTGTACCAAAAATGATTCAAATGTCAAATGGATCGTGCCTTATGTTGAATAACCACTTTTAAACCCCTCAGAGTGACCAAAATTGCCATTTTTACAGAGTTTTGCTTACTCAAAAGCTTCAATTTTGACCAATTTCAGGCACATAAATGACTTTAAACACACTTATTTTAGTTGAAAAAGTCTTAATTCGCATCCAACAGTCGTTTGGAGTCAAAAGATTAAATGTTAACATTTCATCAATGTTGACCATTTTGGGAACGTTCGACAGGTCCGGAGTCATCGTTTTTCATCAGAAAATGAATTTTTTGGACTGTACCAAAAATGATTCAAAATGTGAAATGGATCGTGCCTCATGTTGAATAACCACTTTTTAACCCCTCAGAGTGACCAAAATTGCCATTTTTACAGAGTTTTGCTTACTCAAAAGCTTCAATTTTGACCAATTTCAGGCACATAAATGACTTTAAACACACTTATTTTAGTTGAAAAAGTCTTAATTCACATCCAACAGTCGTTTGGAGTCAAAAGATTAAGTGTTAAAATTTCATCGATATGGACCATTTTGGGGACGTTCGACAGGTCCGGAGTCATCGTTTTTCATCAGAAAATGAATTTTTCGGACTGTACCAAAAATGATTCAAAATGTCAAATGGATCGTGCCTTATGTTGAATAACCACTTTTTAACCCCTCAGAGTGACCAAAATTGCCATTTTTACAGAGTTTTGCTTACTCAAAAGCTTCAATTTTGACCAATTTCAGGCACATTAATGACTTTAAACACACTTATTTTAGTTGAAAAAGTCTTAATTCACATCCAACAGTCGTTTGGAGTCAAAAGATTAAGTGTTAAAATTTCATCGATATGGACCATTTTGGGGACGTTCGACAGGTCCGGAGTCATCGTTTTTCATCAGAAAATGAATTTTTCAGACTGTACCAAAAATGATTCAAAATGTGAAATGGATCGTGCCTCACGTTGAATAACCACTTTTTAACCCCTCAGAGTGACCAAAATTGCCATTTTTACAGAGTTTTGCTTACTCAAAAGCTTCAATTTTGGCAAATTTCAGGCACATAAATGACTTTAAACACACTTATTTTAGTTGAAAAAGTCACAATTCACATCCAACAGTCGTTTGGAGTCAAAAGATTAAATGTTAAAATTTTATCGATATGGACCATTTTGGGGACGTTCGACAGGTCCGGAGTCATCGTTTTTCATCAGAAAATGAATTTTTCGGACTGTACCAAAAATGATTCAAAATGTCAAATGGATCGTGCCTCATGTTGAATAACCACTTTTTAACCCCTCAGAGTGACCAAAATTGCCATTTTTACAGAGTTTTGCTTACTCAAAAGCTACAATTTTGACCAATTTCAGGCACATAAATGACTTTAAACACACTTATTTTAGTTGAAAAAGTCTTAATTCACATCCAACAGTCGTTTGGAGTCAAAAGATTAAATGTTAAAATTTCATCCATATTGACCATTTTGGGAACGTTCGACAGGTCCGGAGTCATCGTTTTTCATCAGAAAATGAATTTTTTGGACTGTACCAAAAATGATTCAAAATGTCAAATGGATCGTGCCTCGTGTTGAATAACCACTTTTTAACCCCTCAGAGTGACCAAAATTGCAATTTTTACAGAGTTTTGCTTACTCAAAAGCTTCAATTTTGACCAATTTCAGGCACAAAAATGACTTTAAACACACTTATTTTAGTTGAAAAAGTCTTAATTCACATCCAACAGTCGTTTGGAGTCAAAAGATTAAATGTTAAAATGTCATCCATATTGACCATTTTGGGAACGTTCGACAGGTCCGGAGTCATCGTTTTTCAGCAGAAAATGAATTTTTTGGACTGTACCAAAAATGATTCAAAATGTCAAATGGATCGTGCCTCATGTTGAATAACCACTTTTTAACCCCTCAGAGTGACCAAAATTGCCATTTTTACAGAGTTTTGCTTACTCAAAAGCTTCAATTTTGACCAATTTCAGGCACATAAATGACTTTAAACACACTTATTTTAGTTGAAAAAGTCTAAATTCACATCCAACAGTCGTTTGGAGTCAAAAGATTAAATGTTAAAATTTCATCCATATTGACCATTTTGGGAACGTTCGACAGGTCCGGAGTCATCGTTTTTCATCAGAAAATGAATTTTTTGGACTGTACCAAAAATGATTCAAAATGTCAAATGGATCGTGCCTCATGTTGAATAACCACTTTTTAACCCCTCAGAGTGACCAAAATTGCCATTTTTACATAGTTTTGCTTACTCAAAAGCTTCAATTTTGACCAATTTCAGGCACATAAATGACTTTAAACACACTTATTTTAGTTGAAAAAGTCACAATTCACATCCAACAGTCATTTGGAGTCAAAAGATTAAATGTTAAAATTTCATCGATATGGACCATTTTGGGGACGTTCGACAGGTCCGGAGTCATCGTTTTTCATCAGAAAATGAATTTTTCGGACTGTACCAAAAATGATTATAAATGTCAAATGGATCGTGCCTCATGTTGAATAACCACTTTTTAACCCCTCAGAGTGACCAAAATTGCTATTTTTACAGAGTTTTGCTTACTCAAAAGCTTCAATTTTGACCAATTTCAGGCACATAAATGACTTTAAACACACTTATCTTAGTTGAAAAAGTCTTAATTCACATCCAACAGTCGTTTGGAGTCAAAAGATTAAATGTTAAAATTTCATCCATATTGACCATTTTGGGAACGTTCGACAGATCCGGAGTCATCGTTTTTCATCAGAAAATTAATTTTTCAGACTGTACCAAAAATGATTCAAAATGTCAAATGGATCGTGCCTCATGTTGAATAACCACTTTTTAACCCCTCAGAGTGACCAAAATTGCCATTTGTACAGAGTTTTGCTTACTCAAAAGCTTCAATTTTGACCAATTTCAGGCACATAAATGACTTTAAACACACTTATTTTAGTTGAAAAAGTCTTAATTCACATCCAACAGTCGTTTGGAGTCAAAAGATTAAGTGTTAAAATTTCATCGATATGGACCATTTTGGGGACGTTCGACAGGTCCGGAGTCATCGTTTTTCATCAGAAAATTAATTTTTCGGACTGTACCAAAAATGATTCAAAATGTCAAATGGATCGTGCCTCATGTTGAATAACCACTTTTTAACCCCTCAGAGTGACCAAAATTGCCATTTTTACAGAGTTTTGCTTACTCAAAAGCTACAATTTTGACCAATTTCAGGCACATAAATGACTTTAAACACACTTATTTTAGTTGAAAAAGTCTTAATTCACATCCAACAGTCGTTTGGAGTCAAAAGATTAAATGTTAAAATTTCATCCATATTGACCATTTTGGGAACGTTTGACAGGTCCGGAGTCATCGTTTTTCATCAGAAAATGAATTTTTCGGACTGTACCAAAAATGATTCAAAACGTCAAATGGATCGTGCCTTATGTTGAATAACCACTTTTTAACCCCTCAGAGTGACCAAAATTGCCATTTTTACAGAGTTTTGCTTACTCAAAAGCTTCAATTTTGACCAATTTCAGGCACATAAATGACTTTAAACACACTTATTTTAGTTGAAAAAGTCTTAATTCACATCCAACAGTCGTTTGGAGTCAAAAGATTAAGTGTTAAAATTTCATCGATATGGACCATTTTGGGGACGTTCGACAGGTCCGGAGTCATCGTTTTTCATCAGAAAATTAATTTTTCAGACTGTACCAAAAATGATTCAAATGTCAAATGGATCGTGCCTTATGTTGAATAACCACTTTTAAACCCCTCAGAGTGACCAAAATTGCCATTTTTACAGAGTTTTGCTTACTCAAAAGCTTCAATTTTGACCAATTTCAGGCACATAAATGACTTTAAACACACTTATTTTAGTTGAAAAAGTCTTAATTCGCATCCAACAGTCGTTTGGAGTCAAAAGATTAAATGTTAACATTTCATCAATGTTGACCATTTTGGGAACGTTCGACAGGTCCGGAGTCATCGTTTTTCATCAGAAAATGAATTTTTTGGACTGTACCAAAAATGATTCAAAATGTGAAATGGATCGTGCCTCATGTTGAATAACCACTTTTTAACCCCTCAGAGTGACCAAAATTGCCATTTTTACAGAGTTTTGCTTACTCAAAAGCTTCAATTTTGACCAATTTCAGGCACATAAATGACTTTAAACACACTTATTTTAGTTGAAAAAGTCTTAATTCACATCCAACAGTCGTTTGGAGTCAAAAGATTAAGTGTTAAAATTTCATCGATATGGACCATTTTGGGGACGTTCGACAGGTCCGGAGTCATCGTTTTTCATCAGAAAATGAATTTTTCGGACTGTACCAAAAATGATTCAAAATGTCAAATGGATCGTGCCTTATGTTGAATAACCACTTTTTAACCCCTCAGAGTGACCAAAATTGCCATTTTTACAGAGTTTTGCTTACTCAAAAGCTTCAATTTTGACCAATTTCAGGCACATTAATGACTTTAAACACACTTATTTTAGTTGAAAAAGTCTTAATTCACATCCAACAGTCGTTTGGAGTCAAAAGATTAAGTGTTAAAATTTCATCGATATGGACCATTTTGGGGACGTTCGACAGGTCCGGAGTCATCGTTTTTCATCAGAAAATGAATTTTTCAGACTGTACCAAAAATGATTCAAAATGTGAAATGGATCGTGCCTCACGTTGAATAACCACTTTTTAACCCCTCAGAGTGACCAAAATTGCCATTTTTACAGAGTTTTGCTTACTCAAAAGCTTCAATTTTGGCAAATTTCAGGCACATAAATGACTTTAAACACACTTATTTTAGTTGAAAAAGTCACAATTCACATCCAACAGTCGTTTGGAGTCAAAAGATTAAATGTTAAAATTTTATCGATATGGACCATTTTGGGGACGTTCGACAGGTCCGGAGTCATCGTTTTTCATCAGAAAATGAATTTTTCGGACTGTACCAAAAATGATTCAAAATGTCAAATGGATCGTGCCTCATGTTGAATAACCACTTTTTAACCCCTCAGAGTGACCAAAATTGCCATTTTTACAGAGTTTTGCTTACTCAAAAGCTACAATTTTGACCAATTTCAGGCACATAAATGACTTTAAACACACTTATTTTAGTTGAAAAAGTCTTAATTCACATCCAACAGTCGTTTGGAGTCAAAAGATTAAATGTTAAAATTTCATCCATATTGACCATTTTGGGAACGTTCGACAGGTCCGGAGTCATCGTTTTTCATCAGAAAATGAATTTTTTGGACTGTACCAAAAATGATTCAAAATGTCAAATGGATCGTGCCTCGTGTTGAATAACCACTTTTTAACCCCTCAGAGTGACCAAAATTGCAATTTTTACAGAGTTTTGCTTACTCAAAAGCTTCAATTTTGACCAATTTCAGGCACAAAAATGACTTTAAACACACTTATTTTAGTTGAAAAAGTCTTAATTCACATCCAACAGTCGTTTGGAGTCAAAAGATTAAATGTTAAAATTTCATCCATATTGACCATTTTGGGAACGTTCGACAGGTCCGGAGTCATCGTTTTTCAGCAGAAAATGAATTTTTTGGACTGTACCAAAAATGATTCAAAATGTCAAATGGATCGTGCCTCATGTTGAATAACCACTTTTTAACCCCTCAGAGTGACCAAAATTGCCATTTTTACAGAGTTTTGCTTACTCAAAAGCTTCAATTTTGACCAATTTCAGGCACATAAATGACTTTAAACACACTTATTTTAGTTGAAAAAGTCTAAATTCACATCCAACAGTCGTTTGGAGTCAAAAGATTAAATGTTAAAATTTCATCCATATTGACCATTTTGGGAACGTTCGACAGGTCCGGAGTCATCGTTTTTCATCAGAAAATGAATTTTTTGGACTGTACCAAAAATGATTCAAAATGTCAAATGGATCGTGCCTCATGTTGAATAACCACTTTTTAACCCCTCAGAGTGACCAAAATTGCTATTTTTACAGAGTTTTGCTTACTCAAAAGCTTCAATTTTGACCAATTTCAGGCACATAAATGACTTTAAACACACTTATCTTAGTTGAAAAAGTCTTAATTCACATCCAACAGTCGTTTGGAGTCAAAAGATTAAATGTTAAAATTTCATCCATATTGACCATTTTGGGAACGTTCGACAGATCCGGAGTCATCGTTTTTCATCAGAAAATTAATTTTTCAGACTGTACCAAAAATGATTCAAAATGTCAAATGGATCGTGCCTCATGTTGAATAACCACTTTTTAACCCCTCAGAGTGACCAAAATTGCCATTTGTACAGAGTTTTGCTTACTCAAAAGCTTCAATTTTGACCAATTTCAGGCACATAAATGACTTTAAACACACTTATTTTAGTTGAAAAAGTCTTAATTCACATCCAACAGTCGTTTGGAGTCAAAAGATTAAGTGTTAAAATTTCATCGATATGGACCATTTTGGGGACGTTCGACAGGTCCGGAGTCATCGTTTTTCATCAGAAAATTAATTTTTCGGACTGTACCAAAAATGATTCAAAATGTCAAATGGATCGTGCCTCATGTTGAATAACCACTTTTTAACCCCTCAGAGTGACCAAAATTGCCATTTTTACAGAGTTTTGCTTACTCAAAAGCTACAATTTTGACCAATTTCAGGCACATAAATGACTTTAAACACACTTATTTTAGTTGAAAAAGTCTTAATTCACATCCAACAGTCGTTTGGAGTCAAAAGATTAAATGTTAAAATTTCATCCATATTGACCATTTTGGGAACGTTCGACAGGTCCGGAGTCATCGTTTTTCATCAGAAAATGAATTTTTCGGACTGTACCAAAAATGATTCAAAATGTCAAATGGATCGTGCCTTATGTTGAATAACCACTTTTTAACCCCTCAGAGTGACCAAAATTGCCATTTTTACAGAGTTTTGCTTACTCAAAAGCTTCAATTTTGACCAATTTCAGGCACATAAATGACTTTAAACACACTTATTTTAGTTGAAAAAGTCTTAATTCACATCCAACAGTCGTTTGGAGTCAAAAGATTAAGTGTTAAAATTTCATCGATATGGACCATTTTGGGGACGTTCGACAGGTCCGGAGTCATCGTTTTTCATCAGAAAATTAATTTTTCAGACTGTACCAAAAATGATTCAAATGTCAAATGGATCGTGCCTTATGTTGAATAACCACTTTTAAACCCCTCAGAGTGACCAAAATTGCCATTTTTACAGAGTTTTGCTTACTCAAAATCTTCAATTTTGACCAATTTCAGGCACATAAATGACTTTAAACACACTTATTTTAGTTGAAAAAGTCTTAATTCGCATCCAACAGTCGTTTGGAGTCAAAAGATTAAATGTTAACATTTCATCAATGTTGACCATTTTGGGAACGTTCGACAGGTCCGGAGTCATCGTTTTTCATCAGAAAATGAATTTTTTGGACTGTACCAAAAATGATTCAAAATGTGAAATGGATCGTGCCTCATGTTGAATAACCACTTTTTAACCCCTCAGAGTGACCAAAATTGCCATTTTTACAGAGTTTTGCCTACTCAAAAGCTTCAATTTTGACCAATTTCAGGCACATAAATGACTTTAAACACACTTATTTTAGTTGAAAAAGTCTTAATTCACATCCAACAGTCGTTTGGAGTCAAAAGATTAAGTGTTAAAATTTCATCGATATGGACCATTTTGGGGACGTTCGACAGGTCCGGAGTCATCGTTTTTCATCAGAAAATGAATTTTTCGGACTGTACCAAAAATGATTCAAAATGTCAAATGGATCGTGCCTTATGTTGAATAACCACTTTTTAACCCCTCAGAGTGACCAAAATTGCCATTTTTACAGAGTTTTGCTTACTCAAAAGCTTCAATTTTGACCAATTTCAGGCACATTAATGACTTTAAACACACTTATTTTAGTTGAAAAAGTCTTAATTCACATCCAACAGTCGTTTGGAGTCAAAAGATTAAGTGTTAAAATTTCATCGATATGGACCATTTTGGGGACGTTCGACAGGTCCGGAGTCATCGTTTTTCATCAGAAAATGAATTTTTCAGACTGTACCAAAAATGATTCAAAATGTGAAATGGATCGTGCCTCACGTTGAATAACCACTTTTTAACCCCTCAGAGTGACCAAAATTGCCATTTTTACAGAGTTTTGCTTACTCAAAAGCTTCAATTTTGGCAAATTTCAGGCACATAAATGACTTTAAACACACTTATTTTAGTTGAAAAAGTCACAATTCACATCCAACAGTCGTTTGGAGTCAAAAGATTAAATGTTAAAATTTTATCGATATGGACCATTTTGGGGACGTTCGACAGGTCCGGAGTCATCGTTTTTCATCAGAAAATGAATTTTTCGGACTGTACCAAAAATGATTCAAAATGTCAAATGGATCGTGCCTTATGTTGAATAATCACTTTTTAACCCCTCAGAGTGACCAAAATTGCCATTTTTACAGAGTTTTGCTTACTCAAAAGCTTAAATTTTGACCAATTTCAGGCACATAAATGACTTTAAACACACTTATTTTAGTTGAAAAAGTCTTAATTCACATCCAACAGTCATTTGGAGTCAAAAGATTAAATGTTAAAATTTCATCCATGTTGACCATTTTGGGAACGTTCGACAGGTCCGGAGTCATTGTTTCTCATCAGAAAATGAATTTTTCGGACTGTACCAAAAATGATTCAAAATGTCAAATGAATCGTGCCTCATGTTAAATAACCACTTTTTAACCCCTCAGAGTGACCAAAATTGCCATTTTTACAGAGTTTTGCTTACTCAAAAGCTACATTTTTGACCAATTTCAGGCACATAAATGACTTTAAACACACTTATTTTAGTTGAAAAAGTCTTAATTCACATCCAACAGTCGTTTGGAGTCAAAAGATTAAATGTTAAAATTTCATCCATATTGACCATTTTGGGAACGTTCGACAGGTCCGGAGTCATCGTTTTTCATCAGAAAATGAATTTTTTGGACTGTACCAAAAATGATTAAAAATGTCAAATGGATCGTGCCTTATGTTGAATAACCACTTTTTAACCCCTCAGAGTGACCAAAATTGCCATTTTTACAGAGTTTTGCTCACTCAAAAGCTTCAATTTTGACCAATTTCAGGCACATAAATGACTTTAAACACACTTATTTTAGTTGAAAAAGTCTTAATTCACATCCAACAGTCGTTTGGAGTCAAAAGATTAAGTGTTAAAATTGCATCGATATGGACCATTTTGGGGACGTTCGACAGGTCCGGAGTCATCGTTTTTCATCAGAAAATTAATTTTTCAGACTGTACCAAAAATGATTCAAAATGTCAAATGGATCGTGCCTTATGTTGAATAACCACTTTTTAACCCCTCAGAGTGACCAAAATTGCCATTTTTACAGAGTTTTGCTTACACAAAAGCTTCAATTTTGACCAATTTCAGGCACATAAATGACTTTAAACACACTTATTTTAGTTGAAAAAGTCTTAATTCACATCCAACAGTCGTTTGGAGTCAAAAGATTAAATGTTAAAATTTCATCCATATTGACCATTTTGGGAACGTTCGACAGGTCCGGAGTCATCGTTTTTCATCAGAAAATGAATTTTTCGGACTGTACCAAAAATGATTGAAAATGTCAAATGGATCGTGCCTCATGTTGAATAACCACTTTTTAACCCCTCAGAGTGACCAAAATTGCCATTTTTACAGAGTTTTGCTAACTCAAAAGCTTCAATTTTGACCAATTTCAGGCACATAAATGACTTTAAACAAACTTATTTTAGTTGGAAAAAGTCTTAATTCACATCGAACAGTCGTTTGGAGTCAAAAGATTAAATGTTAAAATTTCATCCATATTGACCATTTTGGGAACGTTCGACAGGTCCGGAGTCATCGTTTTTCATCAGAAAATGAATTTTTTGGACTGTACCAAAAATGATTCAAAATGTCAAATGGATCGTGCCTCATGTTGAATAACCACTTTTTAACCCCTCAGAGTGACTAAAATTGCCATTTTTACAGAGTTTTGCTTACTCAAAAGCTTCAATTTTGACCAATTTCAGGCACAAAAATGACTTTAAACACACTTATTTTAGTTGAAAAAGTCTTAATTCACATCCAACAGTCGTTTGGAGTCAAAAGATTAAATGTTAAAATTTCATCCATATTGACCATTTTGGGAACGTTCGACAGGTCCGGAGTCATCGTTTTTCACCAGAAAATGAATTTTTTGGACTGTACCAAAAATGATTCAAAATGTCAAATGGATCGTGCCTCATGTTGAATAACCACTTTTTAACCCCTCAGAGTGACCAAAATTGCCATTTTTACAGAGTTTTGCTTACTCAAAAGCTTACATTTTGACCAATTTCAGGCACATAAATGACTTTAAACACACTTATTTTAGTTGAAAAAGTCTTAATTCACATCCAACAGTCATTTGGAGTCAAAAGATTAAATGTTAAAATTTCATCCATGTTGACCATTTTGGGAACGTTCGACAGGTCCGGAGTCATTGTTTCTCATCAGAAAATGAATTTTTCGGACTGTACCAAAAATGATTCAAAATGTCAAATGAATCGTGCCTCATGTTAAATAACCACTTTTTAACCCCTCAGAGTGACCAAAATTGCCATTTTTACAGAGTTTTGCTTACTCAAAAGCTACAATTTTGACCAATTTCAGGCACATAAATGACTTTAAACACACTTATTTTAGTTGAAAAAGTCTTAATTCACATCCAACAGTCGTTTGGAGTCAAAAGATTAAATGTTAACATTTCATCAATGTTGACCATTTTGGGAACGTTCGACAGGTCCGGAGTCATCGTTTTTCATCAGAAAATGAATTTTTTGGACTGTACCAAAAATGATTCAAAATGTGAAATGGATCGTGCCTCATGTTGAATAACCACTTTTTAACCCCTCAGAGTGACCAAAATTGCCATTTTTACAGAGTTTTGCTTACTCAAAAGCTTCAATTTTGACCAATTTCAGGCACATAAATGACTTTAAACACACTTATTTTAGTTGAAAAAGTCACAATTCACATCCAACAGTCGTTTGGAGTCAAAAGATTAAATGTTAAAATTTCATCGATATGGACCATTTTGGGGACGTTCGACAGGTCCGGAGTCATCGTTTTTCATCAGAAAATGAATTTTTCGGACTGTACCAAAAATGATTCAAAATGTCAAATGGATCGTGCCTCATGTTGAATAACCACTTTTTAACCCCTCAGAGTGACCAAAATTGCCATTTTTACAGAGTTTTGCTTACTCAAAAGCTTCAATTTTGACCAATTTCAGGCACATAAATGACTTTAAACACACTTATTTTAGTTGAAAAAGTCTTAATTCACATCCAACAGTCGTTTGGAGTCAAAAGATTAAGTGTTAAAATTTCATCGATATGGACCATTTTGGGGACGTTCGACAGGTCCGGAGTCATCGTTTTTCATCAGAAAATGAATTTTTCAGACTGTACCAAAAATGATTCAAAATGTGAAATGGATCGTGCCTCACGTTGAATAACCACTTTTTAACCCCTCAGAGTGACCAAAATTGCCATTTTTACAGAGTTTTGCTTACTCAAAAGCTTCAATTTTGACAAATTCCAGGCACATAAATGACTTTAAACACACTTATTTTAGTTGAAAAAGTCACAATTCACATCCAACAGTCGTTTGGAGTCAAAAGATTAAATGTTAAAATTTCATCCATATTGACCATTTTGGGAACGTTCGACAGGTCCGGAGTCATCGTTTTTCATCAGAAAATGAATTTTTTGGACTGTACCAAAAATGATTCAAAATGTCAAATGGATCGTGCCTCGTGTTGAATAACCACTTTTTAACCCCTCAGAGTGACCAAAATTGCAATTTTTACAGAGTTTTGCTTACTCAAAAGCTTCAATTTTGACCAATTTCAGGCACAAAAATGACTTTAAACACACTTATTTTAGTTGAAAAAGTCTTAATTCACATCCAACAGTCGTTTGGAGTCAAAAGATTAAATGTTAAAATTTCATCCATATTGACCATTTTGGGAACGTTCGACAGGTCCGGAGTCATCGTTTTTCAGCAGAAAATGAATTTTTTGGACTGTACCAAAAATGATTCAAAATGTCAAATGGATCGTGCCTCATGTTGAATAACCACTTTTTAACCCCTCAGAGTGACCAAAATTGCCATTTTTACAGAGTTTTGCTTACTCAAAAGCTTCAATTTTGACCAATTTCAGGCACATAAATGACTTTAAACACACTTATTTTAGTTGAAAAAGTCTAAATTCACATCCAACAGTCGTTTGGAGTCAAAAGATTAAATGTTAAAATTTCATCCATATTGACCATTTTGGGAACGTTCGACAGGTCCGGAGTCATCGTTTTTCATCAGAAAATGAATTTTTTGGACTGTACCAAAAATGATTCAAAATGTCAAATGGATCGTGCCTCATGTTGAATAACCACTTTTTAACCCCTCAGAGTGACCAAAATTGCCATTTTTACATAGTTTTGCTTACTCAAAAGCTTCAATTTTGACCAATTTCAGGCACATAAATGACTTTAAACACACTTATTTTAGTTGAAAAAGTCACAATTCACATCCAACAGTCGTTTGGAGTCAAAAGATTAAATGTTAAAATGTCATCGATATGGACCATTTTGGGGACGTTCGACAGGTCCGGAGTCATCGTTTTTCATCAGAAAATGAATTTTTCGGACTGTACCAAAAATGATTATAAATGTCAAATGGATCGTGCCTCATGTTGAATAACCACTTTTTAACCCCTCAGAGTGACCAAAATTGCTATTTTTACAGAGTTTTGCTTACTCAAAAGCTTCAATTTTGACCAATTTCAGGCACATAAATGACTTTAAACACACTTATCTTAGTTGAAAAAGTCTTAATTCACATCCAACAGTCGTTTGGAGTCAAAAGATTAAATGTTAAAATTTCATCCATATTGACCATTTTGGGAACGTTCGACAGATCCGGAGTCATCGTTTTTCATCAGAAAATTAATTTTTCAGACTGTACCAAAAATGATTCAAAATGTCAAATGGATCGTGCCTCATGTTGAATAACCACTTTTTAACCCCTCAGAGTGACCAAAATTGCCATTTGTACAGAGTTTTGCTTACTCAAAAGCTTCAATTTTGACCAATTTCAGGCACATAAATGACTTTAAACACACTTATTTTAGTTGAAAAAGTCTTAATTCACATCCAACAGTCGTTTGGAGTCAAAAGATTAAGTGTTAAAATTTCATCGATATGGACCATTTTGGGGACGTTCGACAGGTCCGGAGTCATCGTTTTTCATCAGAAAATTAATTTTTCGGACTGTACCAAAAATGATTCAAAATGTCAAATGGATCGTGCCTCATGTTGAATAACCACTTTTTAACCCCTCAGAGTGACCAAAATTGCCATTTTTACAGAGTTTTGCTTACTCAAAAGCTACATTTTTGACCAATTTCAGGCACATAAATGACTTTAAACACACTTATTTTAGTTGAAAAAGTCTTAATTCACATCCAACAGTCGTTTGGAGTCAAAAGATTAAATGTTAAAATTTCATCCATATTGACCATTTTGGGAACGTTCGACAGGTCCGGAGTCATCGTTTTTCATCAGAAAATGAATTTTTTGGACTGTACCAAAAATGATTAAAAATGTCAAATGGATCGTGCCTTATGTTGAATAACCACTTTTTAACCCCTCAGAGTGACCAAAATTGCCATTTTTACAGAGTTTTGCTCACTCAAAAGCTTCAATTTTGACCAATTTCAGGCACATAAATGACTTTAAACACACTTATTTTAGTTGAAAAAGTCTTAATTCACATCCAACAGTCGTTTGGAGTCAAAAGATTAAGTGTTAAAATTGCATCGATATGGACCATTTTGGGGACGTTCGACAGGTCCGGAGTCATCGTTTTTCATCAGAAAATTAATTTTTCAGACTGTACCAAAAATGATTCAAAATGTCAAATGGATCGTGCCTTATGTTGAATAACCACTTTTTAACCCCTCAGAGTGACCAAAATTGCCATTTTTACAGAGTTTTGCTTACACAAAAGCTTCAATTTTGACCAATTTCAGGCACATAAATGACTTTAAACACACTTATTTTAGTTGAAAAAGTCTTAATTCACATCCAACAGTCGTTTGGAGTCAAAAGATTAAATGTTAAAATTTCATCCATATTGACCATTTTGGGAACGTTCGACAGGTCCGGAGTCATCGTTTTTCATCAGAAAATTAATTTTTCGGACTGTACCAAAAATGATTCAAAATGTCAAATGGATCGTGCCTCATGTTGAATAACCACTTTTTAACCCCTCAGAGTGACCAAAATTGCCATTTTTACAGAGTTTTGCTTACTCAAAAGCTACATTTTTGACCAATTTCAGGCACATAAATGACTTTAAACACACTTATTTTAGTTGAAAAAGTCTTAATTCACATCCAACAGTCGTTTGGAGTCAAAAGATTAAATGTTAAAATTTCATCCATATTGACCATTTTGGGAACGTTCGACAGGTCCGGAGTCATCGTTTTTCATCAGAAAATGAATTTTTTGGACTGTACCAAAAATGATTAAAAATGTCAAATGGATCGTGCCTTATGTTGAATAACCACTTTTTAACCCCTCAGAGTGACCAAAATTGCCATTTTTACAGAGTTTTGCTCACTCAAAAGCTTCAATTTTGACCAATTTCAGGCACATAAATGACTTTAAACACACTTATTTTAGTTGAAAAAGTCTTAATTCACATCCAACAGTCGTTTGGAGTCAAAAGATTAAGTGTTAAAATTGCATCGATATGGACCATTTTGGGGACGTTCGACAGGTCCGGAGTCATCGTTTTTCATCAGAAAATTAATTTTTCAGACTGTACCAAAAATGATTCAAAATGTCAAATGGATCGTGCCTTATGTTGAATAACCACTTTTTAACCCCTCAGAGTGACCAAAATTGCCATTTTTACAGAGTTTTGCTTACACAAAAGCTTCAATTTTGACCAATTTCAGGCACATAAATGACTTTAAACACACTTATTTTAGTTGAAAAAGTCTTAATTCACATCCAACAGTCGTTTGGAGTCAAAAGATTAAATGTTAAAATTTCATCCATATTGACCATTTTGGGAACGTTCGACAGGTCCGGAGTCATCGTTTTTCATCAGAAAATGAATTTTTCGGACTGTACCAAAAATGATTGAAAATGTCAAATGGATCGTGCCTCATGTTGAATAACCACTTTTTAACCCCTCAGAGTGACCAAAATTGCCATTTTTACAGAGTTTTGCTAACTCAAAAGCTTCAATTTTGACCAATTTCAGGCACATAAATGACTTTAAACAAACTTATTTTAGTTGGAAAAAGTCTTAATTCACATCCAACAGTCGTTTGGAGTCAAAAGATTAAATGTTAAAATTTCATCCATATTGACCATTTTGGGAACGTTCGACAGGTCCGGAGTCATCGTTTTTCATCAGAAAATGAATTTTTTGGACTGTACCAAAAATGATTCAAAATGTCAAATGGATCGTGCCTCATGTTGAATAACCACTTTTTAACCCCTCAGAGTGACTAAAATTGCCATTTTTACAGAGTTTTGCTTACTCAAAAGCTTCAATTTTGACCAATTTCAGGCACAAAAATGACTTTAAACACACTTATTTTAGTTGAAAAAGTCTTAATTCACATCCAACAGTCGTTTGGAGTCAAAAGATTAAATGTTAAAATTTCATCCATATTGACCATTTTGGGAACGTTCGACAGGTCCGGAGTCATCGTTTTTCACCAGAAAATGAATTTTTTGGACTGTACCAAAAATGATTCAAAATGTCAAATGGATCGTGCCTCATGTTGAATAACCACTTTTTAACCCCTCAGAGTGACCAAAATTGCCATTTTTACAGAGTTTTGCTTACTCAAAAGCTTACATTTTGACCAATTTCAGGCACATAAATGACTTTAAACACACTTATTTTAGTTGAAAAAGTCTTAATTCACATCCAACAGTCATTTGGAGTCAAAAGATTAAATGTTAAAATTTCATCCATGTTGACCATTTTGGGAACGTTCGACAGGTCCGGAGTCATTGTTTCTCATCAGAAAATGAATTTTTCGGACTGTACCAAAAATGATTCAAAATGTCAAATGAATCGTGCCTCATGTTAAATAACCACTTTTTAACCCCTCAGAGTGACCAAAATTGCCATTTTTACAGAGTTTTGCTTACTCAAAAGCTACAATTTTGACCAATTTCAGGCACATAAATGACTTTAAACACACTTATTTTAGTTGAAAAAGTCTTAATTCACATCCAACAGTCGTTTGGAGTCAAAAGATTAAATGTTAACATTTCATCAATGTTGACCATTTTGGGAACGTTCGACAGGTCCGGAGTCATCGTTTTTCATCAGAAAATGAATTTTTTGGACTGTACCAAAAATGATTCAAAATGTGAAATGGATCGTGCCTCATGTTGAATAACCACTTTTTAACCCCTCAGAGTGACCAAAATTGCCATTTTTACAGAGTTTTGCTTACTCAAAAGCTTCAATTTTGACCAATTTCAGGCACATAAATGACTTTAAACACACTTATTTTAGTTGAAAAAGTCACAATTCACATCCAACAGTCGTTTGGAGTCAAAAGATTAAATGTTAAAATTTCATCGATATGGACCATTTTGGGGACGTTCGACAGGTCCGGAGTCATCGTTTTTCATCAGAAAATGAATTTTTCGGACTGTACCAAAAATGATTCAAAATGTCAAATGGATCGTGCCTCATGTTGAATAACCACTTTTTAACCCCTCAGAGTGACCAAAATTGCCATTTTTACAGAGTTTTGCTTACTCAAAAGCTTCAATTTTGACCAATTTCAGGCACATAAATGACTTTAAACACACTTATTTTAGTTGAAAAAGTCTTAATTCACATCCAACAGTCGTTTGGAGTCAAAAGATTAAGTGTTAAAATTTCATCGATATGGACCATTTTGGGGACGTTCGACAGGTCCGGAGTCATCGTTTTTCATCAGAAAATGAATTTTTCAGACTGTACCAAAAATGATTCAAAATGTGAAATGGATCGTGCCTCACGTTGAATAACCACTTTTTAACCCCTCAGAGTGACCAAAATTGCCATTTTTACAGAGTTTTGCTTACTCAAAAGCTTCAATTTTGACAAATTCCAGGCACATAAATGACTTTAAACACACTTATTTTAGTTGAAAAAGTCACAATTCACATCCAACAGTCGTTTGGAGTCAAAAGATTAAATGTTAAAATTTCATCCATATTGACCATTTTGGGAACGTTCGACAGGTCCGGAGTCATCGTTTTTCATCAGAAAATGAATTTTTTGGACTGTACCAAAAATGATTCAAAATGTCAAATGGATCGTGCCTCGTGTTGAATAACCACTTTTTAACCCCTCAGAGTGACCAAAATTGCAATTTTTACAGAGTTTTGCTTACTCAAAAGCTTCAATTTTGACCAATTTCAGGCACAAAAATGACTTTAAACACACTTATTTTAGTTGAAAAAGTCTTAATTCACATCCAACAGTCGTTTGGAGTCAAAAGATTAAATGTTAAAATTTCATCCATATTGACCATTTTGGGAACGTTCGACAGGTCCGGAGTCATCGTTTTTCAGCAGAAAATGAATTTTTTGGACTGTACCAAAAATGATTCAAAATGTCAAATGGATCGTGCCTCATGTTGAATAACCACTTTTTAACCCCTCAGAGTGACCAAAATTGCCATTTTTACAGAGTTTTGCTTACTCAAAAGCTTCAATTTTGACCAATTTCAGGCACATAAATGACTTTAAACACACTTATTTTAGTTGAAAAAGTCTAAATTCACATCCAACAGTCGTTTGGAGTCAAAAGATTAAATGTTAAAATTTCATCCATATTGACCATTTTGGGAACGTTCGACAGGTCCGGAGTCATCGTTTTTCATCAGAAAATGAATTTTTTGGACTGTACCAAAAATGATTCAAAATGTCAAATGGATCGTGCCTCATGTTGAATAACCACTTTTTAACCCCTCAGAGTGACCAAAATTGCCATTTTTACATAGTTTTGCTTACTCAAAAGCTTCAATTTTGACCAATTTCAGGCACATAAATGACTTTAAACACACTTATTTTAGTTGAAAAAGTCACAATTCACATCCAACAGTCGTTTGGAGTCAAAAGATTAAATGTTAAAATGTCATCGATATGGACCATTTTGGGGACGTTCGACAGGTCCGGAGTCATCGTTTTTCATCAGAAAATGAATTTTTCGGACTGTACCAAAAATGATTATAAATGTCAAATGGATCGTGCCTCATGTTGAATAACCACTTTTTAACCCCTCAGAGTGACCAAAATTGCTATTTTTACAGAGTTTTGCTTACTCAAAAGCTTCAATTTTGACCAATTTCAGGCACATAAATGACTTTAAACACACTTATCTTAGTTGAAAAAGTCTTAATTCACATCCAACAGTCGTTTGGAGTCAAAAGATTAAATGTTAAAATTTCATCCATATTGACCATTTTGGGAACGTTCGACAGATCCGGAGTCATCGTTTTTCATCAGAAAATTAATTTTTCAGACTGTACCAAAAATGATTCAAAATGTCAAATGGATCGTGCCTCATGTTGAATAACCACTTTTTAACCCCTCAGAGTGACCAAAATTGCCATTTGTACAGAGTTTTGCTTACTCAAAAGCTTCAATTTTGACCAATTTCAGGCACATAAATGACTTTAAACACACTTATTTTAGTTGAAAAAGTCTTAATTCACATCCAACAGTCGTTTGGAGTCAAAAGATTAAGTGTTAAAATTTCATCGATATGGACCATTTTGGGGACGTTCGACAGGTCCGGAGTCATCGTTTTTCATCAGAAAATTAATTTTTCGGACTGTACCAAAAATGATTCAAAATGTCAAATGGATCGTGCCTCATGTTGAATAACCACTTTTTAACCCCTCAGAGTGACCAAAATTGCCATTTTTACAGAGTTTTGCTTACTCAAAAGCTACAATTTTGACCAATTTCAGGCACATAAATGACTTTAAACACACTTATTTTAGTTGAAAAAGTCTTAATTCACATCCAACAGTCGTTTGGAGTCAAAAGATTAAATGTTAAAATTTCATCCATATTGACCATTTTGGGAACGTTCGACAGGTCCGGAGTCATCGTTTTTCATCAGAAAATGAATTTTTCGGACTGTACCAAAAATGATTCAAAATGTCAAATGGATCGTGCCTTATGTTGAATAACCACTTTTTAACCCCTCAGAGTGACCAAAATTGCCATTTTTACAGAGTTTTGCTTACTCAAAAGCTTCAATTTTGACCAATTTCAGGCACATAAATGACTTTAAACACACTTATTTTAGTTGAAAAAGTCTTAATTCACATCCAACAGTCGTTTGGAGTCAAAAGATTAAGTGTTAAAATTTCATCGATATGGACCATTTTGGGGACGTTCGACAGGTCCGGAGTCATCGTTTTTCATCAGAAAATTAATTTTTCAGACTGTACCAAAAATGATTCAAATGTCAAATGGATCGTGCCTTATGTTGAATAACCACTTTTAAACCCTCAGAGTGACCAAAATTGCCATTTTTACAGAGTTTTGCTTACTCAAAAGCTTCAATTTTGACCAATTTCAGGCACATAAATGACTTTAAACACACTTATTTTAGTTGAAAAAGTCTTAATTCGCATCCAACAGTCGTTTGGAGTCAAAAGATTAAATGTTAACATTTCATCAATGTTGACCATTTTGGGAACGTTCGACAGGTCCGGAGTCATCGTTTTTCATCAGAAAATGAATTTTTTGGACTGTACCAAAAATGATTCAAAATGTGAAATGGATCGTGCCTCATGTTGAATAACCACTTTTTAACCCCTCAGAGTGACCAAAATTGCCATTTTTACAGAGTTTTGCTTACTCAAAAGCTTCAATTTTGACCAATTTCAGGCACAAAAATGACTTTAAACACACTTATTTTAGTTGAAAAAGTCTTAATTCACATCCAACAGTCGTTTGGAGTCAAAAGATTAAATGTTAAAATTTCATCCATATTGACCATTTTGGGAACGTTCGACAGGTCCGGAGTCATCGTTTTTCAGCAGAAAATGAATTTTTTGGACTGTACCAAAAATGATTCAAAATGTCAAATGGATCGTGCCTCATGTTGAATAACCACTTTTTAACCCCTCAGAGTGACCAAAATTGCCATTTTTACAGAGTTTTGCTTACTCAAAAGCTTCAATTTTGACCAATTTCAGGCACATAAATGACTTTAAACACACTTATTTTAGTTGAAAAAGTCTAAATTCACATCCAACAGTCGTTTGGAGTCAAAAGATTAAATGTTAAAATTTCATCCATATTGACCATTTTGGGAACGTTCGACAGGTCCGGAGTCATCGTTTTTCATCAGAAAATGAATTTTTTGGACTGTACCAAAAATGATTCAAAATGTCAAATGGATCGTGCCTCATGTTGAATAACCACTTTTTAACCCCTCAGAGTGACCAAAATTGCCATTTTTACATAGTTTTGCTTACTCAAAAGCTTCAATTTTGACCAATTTCAGGCACATAAATGACTTTAAACACACTTATTTTAGTTGAAAAAGTCACAATTCACATCCAACAGTCGTTTGGAGTCAAAAGATTAAATGTTAAAATGTCATCGATATGGACCATTTTGGGGACGTTCGACAGGTCCGGAGTCATCGTTTTTCATCAGAAAATGAATTTTTCGGACTGTACCAAAAATGATTATAAATGTCAAATGGATCGTGCCTCATGTTGAATAACCACTTTTTAACCCCTCAGAGTGACCAAAATTGCTATTTTTACAGAGTTTTGCTTACTCAAAAGCTTCAATTTTGACCAATTTCAGGCACATAAATGACTTTAAACACACTTATCTTAGTTGAAAAAGTCTTAATTCACATCCAACAGTCGTTTGGAGTCAAAAGATTAAATGTTAAAATTTCATCCATATTGACCATTTTGGGAACGTTCGACAGATCCGGAGTCATCGTTTTTCATCAGAAAATTAATTTTTCAGACTGTACCAAAAATGATTCAAAATGTCAAATGGATCGTGCCTCATGTTGAATAACCACTTTTTAACCCCTCAGAGTGACCAAAATTGCCATTTGTACAGAGTTTTGCTTACTCAAAAGCTTCAATTTTGACCAATTTCAGGCACATAAATGACTTTAAACACACTTATTTTAGTTGAAAAAGTCTTAATTCACATCCAACAGTCGTTTGGAGTCAAAAGATTAAGTGTTAAAATTTCATCGATATGGGACCATTTTGGGGACGTTCGACAGGTCCGGAGTCATCTTTTTCATCAGAAAATTAATTTTTCGGACTGTACCAAAAATGATTCAAAATGTCAAATGGATCGTGCCTCATGTTGAATAACCACTTTTTAACCCCTCAGAGTGACCAAAATTGCCATTTTTACAGAGTTTTGCTTACTCAAAAGCTACAATTTTGACCAATTTCAGGCACATAAATGACTTTAAACACACTTATTTTAGTTGAAAAAGTCTTAATTCACATCCAACAGTCGTTTGGAGTCAAAAGATTAAATGTTAAAATTTCATCCATATTGACCATTTTGGGAACGTTCGACAGGTCCGGAGTCATCGTTTTTCATCAGAAAATGAATTTTTCGGACTGTACCAAAAATGATTCAAAATGTCAAATGGATCGTGCCTTATGTTGAATAACCACTTTTTAACCCCTCAGAGTGACCAAAATTGCCATTTTTACAGAGTTTTGCTTACTCAAAAGCTTCAATTTTGACCAATTTCAGGCACATAAATGACTTTAAACACACTTATTTTAGTTGAAAAAGTCTTAATTCACATCCAACAGTCGTTTGGAGTCAAAAGATTAAGTGTTAAAATTTCATCGATATGGACCATTTTGGGGACGTTCGACAGGTCCGGAGTCATCGTTTTTCATCAGAAAATTAATTTTTCAGACTGTACCAAAAATGATTCAAATGTCAAATGGATCGTGCCTTATGTTGAATAACCACTTTTAAACCCCTCAGAGTGACCAAAATTGCCATTTTTACAGAGTTTTGCTTACTCAAAAGCTTCAATTTTGACCAATTTCAGGCACATAAATGACTTTAAACACACTTATTTTAGTTGAAAAAGTCTTAATTCGCATCCAACAGTCGTTTGGAGTCAAAAGATTAAATGTTAACATTTCATCAATGTTGACCATTTTGGGAACGTTCGACAGGTCCGGAGTCATCGTTTTTCATCAGAAAATGAATTTTTTGGACTGTACCAAAAATGATTCAAAATGTGAAATGGATCGTGCCTCATGTTGAATAACCACTTTTTAACCCCTCAGAGTGACCAAAATTGCCATTTTTACAGAGTTTTGCTTACTCAAAAGCTTCAATTTTGACCAATTTCAGGCACATAAATGACTTTAAACACACTTATTTTAGTTGAAAAAGTCTTAATTCACATCCAACAGTCGTTTGGAGTCAAAAGATTAAGTGTTAAAATTTCATCGATATGGACCATTTTGGGGACGTTCGACAGGTCCGGAGTCATCGTTTTTCATCAGAAAATGAATTTTTCGGACTGTACCAAAAATGATTCAAAATGTCAAATGGATCGTGCCTTATGTTGAATAACCACTTTTTAACCCCTCAGAGTGACCAAAATTGCCATTTTTACAGAGTTTTGCTTACTCAAAAGCTTCAATTTTGACCAATTTCAGGCACATTAATGACTTTAAACACACTTATTTTAGTTGAAAAAGTCACAATTCACATCCAACAGTCGTTTGGAGTCAAAAGATTAAATGTTAAAATTTTATCGATATGGACCATTTCGGGGACGTTCGACAGGTCCGGAGTCATCGTTTTTCATCAGAAAATGAATTTTTCGGACTGTACCAAAAATGATTCAAAATGTCAAATGGATCGTGCCTTATGTTGAATAATCACTTTTTAACCCCTCAGAGTGACCAAAATTGCCATTTTTACAGAGTTTTGCTTACTCAAAAGCTTAAATTTTGACCAATTTCAGGCACATAAATGACTTTAAACACACTTATTTTAGTTGAAAAAGTCTTAATTCACATCCAACAGTCATTTGGAGTCAAAAGATTAAATGTTAAAATTTCATCCATGTTGACCATTTTGGGAACGTTCGACAGGTCCGGAGTCATTGTTTCTCATCAGAAAATGAATTTTTCGGACTGTACCAAAAATGATTCAAAATGTCAAATGAATCGTGCCTCATGTTAAATAACCACTTTTTAACCCCTCAGAGTGACCAAAATTGCCATTTTTACAGAGTTTTGCTTACTCAAAAGCTACAATTTTGACCAATTTCAGGCACATAAATGACTTTAAACACACTTATTTTAGTTGAAAAAGTCTTAATTCACATCCAACAGTCGTTTGGAGTCAAAAGATTAAATGTTAAAATTTCATCCATATTGACCATTTTGGGAACGTTCGACAGGTCCGGAGTCATCGTTTTTCATCAGAAAATGAATTTTTTGGACTGTACCAAAAATGATTAAAAATGTCAAATGGATCGTGCCTTATGTTGAATAACCACTTTTTAACCCCTCAGAGTGACCAAAATTGCCATTTTTACAGAGTTTTGCTCACTCAAAAGCTTCAATTTTGACCAATTTCAGGCACATAAATGACTTTAAACACACTTATTTTAGTTGAAAAAGTCTTAATTCACATCCAACAGTCGTTTGGAGTCAAAAGATTAAGTGTTAAAATTGCATCGATATGGACCATTTTGGGGACGTTCGACAGGTCCGGAGTCATCGTTTTTCATCAGAAAATTAATTTTTCAGACTGTACCAAAAATGATTCAAAATGTCAAATGGATCGTGCCTTATGTTGAATAACCACTTTTTAACCCCTCAGAGTGACCAAAATTGCCATTTTTACAGAGTTTTGCTTACACAAAAGCTTCAATTTTGACCAATTTCAGGCACATAAATGACTTTAAACACACTTATTTTAGTTGAAAAAGTCTTAATTCACATCCAACAGTCGTTTGGAGTCAAAAGATTAAATGTTAAAATTTCATCCATATTGACCATTTTGGGAACGTTCGACAGGTCCGGAGTCATCGTTTTTCATCAGAAAATGAATTTTTCGGACTGTACCAAAAATGATTGAAAATGTCAAATGGATCGTGCCTCATGTTGAATAACCACTTTTTAACCCCTCAGAGTGACCAAAATTGCCATTTTTACAGAGTTTTGCTAACTCAAAAGCTTCAATTTTGACCAATTTCAGGCACATAAATGACTTTAAACAAACTTATTTTAGTTGGAAAAAGTCTTAATTCACATCCAACAGTCGTTTGGAGTCAAAAGATTAAATGTTAAAATTTCATCCATATTGACCATTTTGGGAACGTTCGACAGGTCCGGAGTCATCGTTTTTCATCAGAAAATGAATTTTTTGGACTGTACCAAAAATGATTCAAAATGTCAAATGGATCGTGCCTCATGTTGAATAACCACTTTTTAACCCCTCAGAGTGACTAAAATTGCCATTTTTACAGAGTTTTGCTTACTCAAAAGCTTCAATTTTGACCAATTTCAGGCACAAAAATGACTTTAAACACACTTATTTTAGTTGAAAAAGTCTTAATTCACATCCAACAGTCGTTTGGAGTCAAAAGATTAAATGTTAAAATTTCATCCATATTGACCATTTTGGGAACGTTCGACAGGTCCGGAGTCATCGTTTTTCACCAGAAAATGAATTTTTTGGACTGTACCAAAAATGATTCAAAATGTCAAATGAATCGTGCCTCATGTTAAATAACCACTTTTTAACCCCTCAGAGTGACCAAAATTGCCATTTTTACAGAGTTTTGCTTACTCAAAAGCTACAATTTTGACCAATTTCAGGCACATAAATGACTTTAAACACACTTATTTTAGTTGAAAAAGTCTTAATTCACATCCAACAGTCGTTTGGAGTCAAAAGATTAAATGTTAACATTTCATCAATGTTGACCATTTTGGGAACGTTCGACAGGTCCGGAGTCATCGTTTTTCATCAGAAAATGAATTTTTTGGACTGTACCAAAAATGATTCAAAATGTGAAATGGATCGTGCCTCATGTTGAATAACCACTTTTTAACCCCTCAGAGTGACCAAAATTGCCATTTTTACAGAGTTTTGCTTACTCAAAAGCTTCAATTTTGACCAATTTCAGGCACATAAATGACTTTAAACACACTTATTTTAGTTGAAAAAGTCACAATTCACATCCAACAGTCGTTTGGAGTCAAAAGATTAAATGTTAAAATTTCATCGATATGGACCATTTTGGGGACGTTCGACAGGTCCGGAGTCATCGTTTTTCATCAGAAAATGAATTTTTCGGACTGTACCAAAAATGATTCAAAATGTCAAATGGATCGTGCCTCATGTTGAATAACCACTTTTTAACCCCTCAGAGTGACCAAAATTGCCATTTTTACAGAGTTTTGCTTACTCAAAAGCTTCAATTTTGACCAATTTCAGGCACATAAATGACTTTAAACACACTTATTTTAGTTGAAAAAGTCTTAATTCACATCCAACAGTCGTTTGGAGTCAAAAGATTAAGTGTTAAAATTTCATCGATATGGACCATTTTGGGGACGTTCGACAGGTCCGGAGTCATCGTTTTTCATCAGAAAATGAATTTTTCAGACTGTACCAAAAATGATTCAAAATGTGAAATGGATCGTGCCTCACGTTGAATAACCACTTTTTAACCCCTCAGAGTGACCAAAATTGCCATTTTTACAGAGTTTTGCTTACTCAAAAGCTTCAATTTTGACAAATTCCAGGCACATAAATGACTTTAAACACACTTATTTTAGTTGAAAAAGTCACAATTCACATCCAACAGTCGTTTGGAGTCAAAAGATTAAATGTTAAAATTTTATCGATATGGACCATTTTGGGGACGTTCGACAGGTCCGGAGTCATCGTTTTTCATCAGAAAATGAATTTTTCGGACTGTACCAAAAATGATTCAAAATGTCAAATGGATCGTGCCTTATGTTGAATAATCACTTTTTAACCCCTCAGAGTGACCAAAATTGCCATTTTTACAGAGTTTTGCTTACTCAAAAGCTTAAATTTTGACCAATTTCAGGCACATAAATGACTTTAAACACACTTATTTTAGTTGAAAAAGTCTTAATTCACATCCAACAGTCATTTGGAGTCAAAAGATTAAATGTTAAAATTTCATCCATGTTGACCATTTTGGGAACGTTCGACAGGTCCGGAGTCACTGTTTCTCATCAGAAAATGAATTTTTCGGACTGTACCAAAAATGATTCAAAATGTCAAATGGATCGTGCCTCATGTTGAATAACCACTTTTTAACCCCTCAGAGTGACCAAAATTGCCATTTTTACAGAGTTTTGCTTACTCAAAAGCTACAATTTTGACCAATTTCAGGCACATAAATGACATTAAACACACTTATTTTAGTTGAAAAAGTCTTAATTCACATCCAACAGTCGTTTGGAGTCAAAAGATTAAGTGTTAAAATTTCATCGATATGGACCATTTTGGGGACGTTCGACAGGTCCGGAGTCATCGTTTTTCATCTGAAAATGTATTTTTCGGACTGTACCAAAAATTATTCAAAATGTCAAATGGATCGTGCCTCATGTTAAATAACCACTTTTTAACCCCTCAGAGTGACCAAAATTGCCATTTTTACAGAGTTTTGCTTACTCAAAAGCTTCAATTTTGACCAATTTCAGGCACATAAATGACTTTAAACACACTTATTTTAGTTGAAAAAGTCTTAATTCACATCCAACAGTCGTTTGGAGTCAAAAGATTAAGTGTTAAAATTTCATCGATATGGACCATTTTGGGGACGTTCGACAGGTCCGGAGTCATCGTTTTTCATCAGAAAATGAATTTTTTGGACTGTACCAAAAATGATTCAAAATGTCAAATGGATCGTGCCTCATGTTGAATAACCACTTTTTAACCCCTCAGAGTGACCAAAATTGCCATTTTTACAGAGTTTTGCTTACTCAAAAGCTACAATTTTGACCAATTTCAGGCACATAAATGACATTAAACACACTTATTTTAGTTGAAAAAGTCTTAATTCACATCCAACAGTCGTTTGGAGTCAAAAGATTAAGTGTTAAAATTTCATTGATATGGACCATTTTGGGGATGTTCGACAGGTCCGGAGTCATCGTTTTTCATCTGAAAATGTATTTTTCGGACTGTTCCAAAAATGATTCAAAATGTCAAATGGATCGTGACTCATGTTAAATAACCACTTTTTAACCCCTCAGAGTGACCAAAATTGCCATTTTTACAGAGTTTTGCTTACTCAAAAGCTACAATTTTGACCAATTTCAGGCACATAAATGACTTTAAACACACTTAATTAGGTTGAAAAAGTCTTAATTCACATCCAACAGTTGTTTGGAGTCAAAAGATTAAATGTTAAAATGTCATCCATATTGACCATTTTGGGAACGTTCGACAGGTCCGGAGTCATCGTTTTTCATCAGAAAATGAATTTTTCGGACTGTACCAAAAATGATTCAAAATGTGAAATGGATCGTGCCTCATGTTGAATAACCACTTTTTAACCCCTCAGAGTGACCAAAATTGCAATTTTTACAGAGTTTTGCTTACTCAAAAGCTTCAATTTTGACCAATTTCAGGCACATAAATGACTTTAAACACACTTATTTTAGTTGAAAAAGTCTTAATTCACATCCAACAGTCGTTTGGAGTCAAAAGATTAAGTGTTAAAATTTCATCGATATGGACCATTTTGGGGACGTTCGACAGGTCCGGAGTCATCGTTTTTCATCAGAAAATTAATTTTTCAGACTGTACCAAAAATGATTCAAAATGTCAAATGGATCGTGCCTTATGTTGAATAACCACTTTTTAACCCCTCAGAGTGACCAAAATTGCAATTTTTACAGAGTTTTGCTTACTCAAAAGCTTCAATTTTGACCAATTTCAGGCACATAAATGACTTTAAACACACTTATTTTAGTTGAAAAAGTCTTAATTCACATCCAACAGTCGTTTGGAGTCAAAAGATTAAATGTTAAAATTTCATCCATGTTGACCATTTTGGGAACGTTCGACAGGTCCGGAGTCATCGTTTTTCATCAAAAAATGAATTTTTCGGACTGTACCAAAAATGATTCAAAATGTGAAATGGATCGTGCCTCATGTTGAATAACCACTTTTTAACCCCTCAGAGTGACCAAAATTGCCATTTTTACAGAGTTTTGCTTACTCAAAAGCTTCAGTTTTGACAAATTTCAGGCACATAAATGACTTTAAACACACTTATTTTAGTTGAAAAAGTCACAATTCACATCCAACAGTCGTTTGGAGTCAAAAGATTAAATGTTAAAATTTCATCGATATGGACCATTTTGGGGACGTTCGACAGGTCCGGAGTCATCGTTTTTCATCAGAAAATGAATTTTTCGGACTGTACCAAAAATGATTCAAAATGTCAAATGGATCGTGCCTCATGTTGAATAACCACTTTTTAACCCCTCAGAGTGACCAAAATTGCCATTTTTACAGAGTTTTGCTTACTCAAAAGCTTCAATTTTGACCAATTTCAGGCACATAAATGACTTTAAACACACTTATTTTAGTTGAAAAAGTCTTAATTCACATCCAACAGTCGTTTGGAGTAAAAAGATTAAGTGTTAAAATTTAATCGATATGGACCATTTTGGGGACGTTCGACAGGTCCAGAGTCATCGTTTTTCATCAGAAAATGAATTTATCGGACTGTACCAAAAATGATTCAAAATGTGAAATGGATCGTGCCTCACGTTGAATAACCACTTTTTAACCCCTCAGAGTGACCAAAATTGCCATTTTTACAGAGTTTTGCTTACTCAAAAGCTTCAATTTTGACAAATTTCAGGCACATAAATGACTTTAAACACACTTATTTTAGTTGAAAAAGTCACAATTCACATCCAACAGTCGTTTGGAGTCAAAAGATTAAATGTTAAAATTTCATCGATATGGACCATTTTGGGGACGTTCGACAGGTCCGGAGTCATCGTTTTTCATCAGAAAATGAATTTTTCGGACTGTACCAAAAATGATTCAAAATGTCAAATGGATCGTGCCTTATGTTGAATAATCACTTTTTAACCCCTCAGAGTGACCAAAATTGCCATTTTTACAGAGTTTTGCTTACTCAAAAGCTTCAATTTTGACCAATTTCAGGCACATAAATGACTTTAAACACACTTATTTTAGTTGAAAAAGTCTTAATTCACATCCAACAGTCGTTTGGAGTCAAAAGATTAAATGTTAAAATTTCATCCATGTTGACCATTTTTGGAACGTTCGACAGGTCCGGAGTCATTGTTTCTCATCAGAAAATGAATTTTTCGGACTGTACCAAAAATGATTCAAAATGTGAAATGGATCGTGCCTCATGTTGAATAACCACTTTTTAACCCCTCAGAGTGACCAAAATTGCCATTGTTACAGAGTTTTGCTTACTCAAAAGCTTCAATTTTCACCAATTTCAGACACATAAATGACTTTAAACACACTTATTTTAGTTGAAAAAGTCTTAATTCACATCCAACAGTCGTTTGAAGTCAAAAGATTAAATGTTAAAATTTCATCCATGTTGACCATTTTGGGAACGTTCGACAGGTCCGGAGTCATCGTTTTTCATCAGAAAATTAATTTTTCAGACTGTACCAAAAATGATTCAAAATGTCAAATGGATCGTGCCTTATGTTGAATAACCACTTTTTAACCCCTCAGAGTGACCAAAATTGCCATTTTTACAGAGTTTTGCTTACTCAAAAGCTTCAATTTTGACCAATTTCAGGCACATAAATGACTTTAAACACACTTATTTTAGTTGAAAAAGTCTTAATTCACATCCAACAGTCGTTTGGAGTCAAAAGATTAAGTGTTAAAATGTCATCGATATGGACCATTTTGGGGACGTTCGACAGGTCGGGAGTCATCGTTTTTCATCTGAAAATGTATTTTTCGGACTGTACCAAAAATTATTCAAAATGTCAAATGGATCGTGCCTCATGTTAAATAACCACTTTTTAACCCCTCAGAGTGACCAAAATTGCCATTTTTACAGAGTTTTGCTTACTCAAAAGCTACAATTTTGACCAATTTCAGGCACATAAATGACTTTAAACACACTTATTTTAGTTGAAAAAGTCTTAATTCACATCCAACAGTCTTTTGGAGTCAAAAGATTAAATGTTAAAATTTCATCCATATTGACCATTTTGGGAACGTTCGACAGGTCCGGAGTCATCGTTTTTCATCAGAAAATGAATTTTTCGGACTGTACCAAAAATGATTCAAAATGTCAAATGGATCGTGCCTTATGTTGAATAACCACTTTTTAACCCCTCAGAGTGACCAAAATTGCCATTTTTACAGAGTTTTGCTTACTCAAAAGCTTCAATTTTGACCAATTTCAGGCACATAAATGACTTTAAACACACTTATTTTAGTTGAAAAAGTCTTAATTCACATCCAACAGTCGTTTGGAGTCAAAAGATTAAGTGTTAAAATTTCATCGATATGGACCATTTTGGGGACGTTCGACAGGTCCGGAGTCATCGTTTTTCATCAGAAAATGAATTTTTCGGACTGTACCAAAAATGATTCAAAATGTCAAATGAATCGTGCCTCATGTTGAATAACCACTTTTTAACCCCTCAGAGTGACCAAAATTGCCATTTTTACAGAGTTTTGCTTACTCAAAAGCTTCAATTTTGACCAATTTCAGGCACATAAATGACTTTAAACACACTTATTTTAGTTGAAAAAGTCTTAATTCACATCCAACAGTCGTTTGGAGTCAAAAGATTAAGTGTTAAAATTTCATCGATATGGACCATTTTGGGGACGTTCGACAGGTCCGGAGTCATCGTTTTTCATCAGAAAATTAATTTTTCAGACTGTACCAAAAATGATTCAAAATGTCAAATGGATCGTGCCTTATGTTGAATAACCACTTTTTAACCCCTCAGAGTGACCAAAATTGCCATTTTTACAGAGTTTTGCTTACTCAAAAGCTTCAATTTTGACCAATTTCAGGCACATAAATGACTTTAAACACACTTATTTTAGTTGAAAAAGTCTTAATTCACATCCAACAGTCGTTTGGAGTCAAAAGATTAAATGTTAAAATTTCATCCATGTTGACCATTTTTAGAACGTTCGACAGGTCCGGAGTCATTGTTTCTCATCAGAAAATGAATTTTTCGGACTGTACCAAAAATGATTCAAAATGTGAAATGGATCGTGCCTCATGTTGAATAACCACTTTTTAACCCCTCAGAGTGACCAAAATTGCCATTGTTACAGAGTTTTGCTTACTCAAAAGCTTCAATTTTGACCAATTTCAGGCACATAAATGACTTTAAACACACTTATTTTAGTTGAAAAAGTCACAATTCACATCCAACAGTCGTTTGGAGTCAAAAGATTAAATGTAAAAATTTCATCGATATGGACCATTTTGGGGACGTTCGACAGGTCCGGAGTCATCGTTTTTCATCAGAAAATGAATTTTTTGGACTGTACCAAAAATGATTCAAAATGTCAAATGGATCGTGCCTCATGTTTAATAACCACTTTTTAACCCCTCAGAGTGACCAAAATTGCCATTTTTACAGAGTTTTGCTTACTCAAAAGCTTCAATTTTGACCAATTTCAGGCACATAAATGACTTTAAACACACTTGTTTTAGTTGAAAAAGTCACAATTCACATCCAACAGTCGTTTGGAGTCAAAAGATTAAATGTGTTAAAATTTCATCGATATGGACCATTTTGGGGACGTTTGACAGGTCCGGAGTCATCGTTTTTCATCAGAAAATGAATTTTTCAGACTGTACCAAAAATGATTCAAAATGTCAAATGGATCGTGCCTCATGTTGAATAACCACTTTTTAACCCCTCAGAGTGACCAAAATTGCCATTTGTACAGAGTTTTGCTTACTGAAAAGCTTCAATTTTGACCAATTTCAGGCACATAAATGACTTTAAACACACTTATTTTAGTTGAAAAAGTCTTAATTCACATCCAACAGTCGTTTGGAGTCAAAAGATTAAATGTTAAAATTTCATCCATGTTGACCATTTTGGGAACGTTCAACAGGTCCGGAGTCATCGTTTTTCATCAGAAAATGAATTTTTCGGACTGTACCAAAAATGATTCAAAATGTGAAATGGATCGTGCCTCATGTTGAATAACCACTTTTTAACCCCTCAGAGTGACCAAAATTGCCATTTTTACAGAGTTTTGCTTACTCAAAAGCTTCAATTTTGACCAATTTCAGGCACATAAATGACTTTAAACACACTTATTTTAGTTGAAAAAGTCTTAATTCACATCCAACAGTCGTTTGGAGTCAAAAGATTAAATGTTAAAATTTCATCCATGTTGACCATTTTGGGAACGTTCGACAGGTCCGGAGTCATCGTTTTTCATCAAAAAATGAATTTTTCGGACTGTACCAAAAATGATTCAAAATGTGAAATGGATCGTGCCTCATGTTGAATAACCACTTTTTAACCCCTCAGAGTGACCAAAATTGCCATTTTTACAGAGTTTTGCTTACTCAAAAGCTTCAATTTTGACAAATTTCAGGCACATAAATGACTTTAAACACACTTATTTTAGTTGAAAAATTCTTAATTCACATCCAACAGTCGTTTGAAGTCAAAAGATTAAATGTTAAAATTTCATCCATGTTGACCATTTTGGGAACGTTCGACAGGTCCGGAGTCATCGTTTTTCATCAGAAATTTAATTTTTCAGACTGTACCAAAAATGATTCAAAATGTCAAATGGATCGTGCCTTATGTTGAATAACCACTTTTTAACCCCTCAGAGTGACCAAAATTGCCATTTTTACAGAGTTTTGCTTACTCAAAAGCTTCAATTTTGACCAATTTCAGGCACATAAATGACTTTAAACACACTTATTTTAGTTGAAAAAGTCTTAATTCACATCCAACAGTCGTTTGGAGTCAAAAGATTAAGTGTTAAAATTTCATCGATATGGACCATTTTGGGGACGTTCGACAGGTCGGGAGTCATCGTTTTTCATCTGAAAATGTATTTTTCGGACTGTACCAAAAATGATTCAAAATGTCAAATGGATCGTGCCTCATGTTAAATAACCACTTTTTAACCCCTCAGAGTGACCAAAATTGCCATTTTTACAGAGTTTTGCTTACTCAAAAGCTACAATTTTGACCAATTTCAGGCACATAAATGACTTTAAACACACTTATTTTAGTTGAAAAAGTCTTAATTCACATCCAACAGTCGTTTGGAGTCAAAAGATTAAATGTTAAAATTTCATCCATATTGACCATTTTGGGAACGTTCGACATGTCCGGAGTCATCGTTTTTCATCAGAAAATGAATTTTTCGGACTGTACCAAAAATGATTCAAAATGTCAAATGGATCGTGCCTTATGTTGAATAACCACTTTTTAACCCCTCAGAGTGACCAAAATTGCCATTTTTACAGAGTTTTGCTTACTCAAAAGCTTCAATTTTGACCAATTTCAGGCACATAAATGACTTTAAACACACTTATTTTAGTTGAAAAAGTCTTAATTCACATCCAACAGTCGTTTGGAGTCAAAAGATTAAGTGTTAAAATTTCATCGATATGGACCATTTTGGGGACGTTCGACAGGTCCGGAGTCATCGTTTTTCATCTGAAAATGTATTTTTCGGACGGTACCAAAAATGATTCAAAATGTCAAATGAATCGTGCCTCATGTTAAATAACCACTTTTTAACCCCTCAGAGTGACCAAAATTGCCATTTTTACAGAGTTTTGCTTACTCAAAAGCTTCAATTTTGACCAATTTCAGGCACATAAATGACTTTAAACACACTTATTTTAGTTGAAAAAGTCTTAATTCACATCCAACAGTCATTTGGAGTCAAAAGATTAAGTGTTAAAATTTCATCGATATGGACCATTTTGGGGACGTTCGACAGGTCCGGAGTCATCGTTTTTCATCAGAAAATTAATTTTTCAGACTGTACCAAAAATGATTCAAAATGTCAAATGGATCGTGCCTTATGTTGAATAACCACTTTTTAACCCCTCAGAGTGACCAAAATTGCCATTTTTACAGAGTTTTGCTTACTCAAAAGCTTCAATTTTGACCAATTTCAGGCACATAAATGACTTTAAACACACTTATTTTAGTTGAAAAAGTCTTAATTCACATCCAACAGTCGTTTGGAGTCAAAAGATTAAATGTTAAAATTTCATCCATGTTGACCATTTTGGGAACGTTCGACAGGTCCGGAGTCATCGTTTTTCATCAAAAAATGAATTTTTCGGACTGTACCAAAAATTATTCAAAATGTGAAATGGATCGTGCCTCATGTTGAATAACCACTTTTTAACCCCTCAGAGTGACCAAAATTGCCATTTTTACAGAGTTTTGCTTACTCAAAAGCTTCAATTTTGACAAATTTCAGGCACATAAATGACTTTAAACACACTTATTTTAGTTGAAAAAGTCACAATTCACATCCAACAGTCGTTTGGAGTCAAAAGATTAAATGTTAAAATTTCATCGATATGGACCATTTTGGGGACGTTCGACAGGTCCGGAGTCATTGTTTCTCATCAGAAAATGAATTTTTCGGACTGTACCAAAAATGATTCAAAATGTGAAATGGATCGTGCCTCATGTTGAATAACCACTTTTTAACCCCTCAGAGTGACCAAAATTGCCATTGTTACAGAGTTTTGCTTACTCAAAAGCTTCAATTTTCACCAATTTCAGACACATAAATGACTTTAAACACACTTATTTTAGTTGAAAAAGTCTTAATTCACATCCAACAGTCGTTTGAAGTCAAAAGATTAAATGTTAAAATTTCATCCATGTTGACCATTTTGGGAACGTTCGACAGGTCCGGAGTCATCGTTTTTCATCAGAAAATTAATTTTTCAGACTGTACCAAAAATGATTCAAAATGTCAAATGGATCGTGCCTTATGTTGAATAACCACTTTTTAACCCCTCAGAGTGACCAAAATTGCCATTTTTACAGAGTTTTGCTTACTCAAAAGCTTCAATTTTGACCAATTTCAGGCACATAAATGACTTTAAACACACTTATTTTAGTTGAAAAAGTCTTAATTCACATCCAACAGTCGTTTGGAGTCAAAAGATTAAGTGTTAAAATGTCATCGATATGGACCATTTTGGGGACGTTCGACAGGTCGGGAGTCATCGTTTTTCATCTGAAAATGTATTTTTCGGACTGTACCAAAAATTATTCAAAATGTCAAATGGATCGTGCCTCATGTTAAATAACCACTTTTTAACCCCTCAGAGTGACCAAAATTGCCATTTTTACAGAGTTTTGCTTACTCAAAAGCTACAATTTTGACCAATTTCAGGCACATAAATGACTTTAAACACACTTATTTTAGTTGAAAAAGTCTTAATTCACATCCAACAGTCGTTTGGAGTCAAAAGATTAAATGTTAAAATTTCATCCATATTGACCATTTTGGGAACGTTCGACAGGTCCGGAGTCATCGTTTTTCATCAGAAAATGAATTTTTCGGACTGTACCAAAAATGATTCAAAATGTCAAATGGATCGTGCCTTATGTTGAATAACCACTTTTTAACCCCTCAGAGTGACCAAAATTGCCATTTTTACAGAGTTTTGCTTACTCAAAAGCTTCAATTTTGACCAATTTCAGGCACATAAATGACTTTAAACACACTTATTTTAGTTGAAAAAGTCTTAATTCACATCCAACAGTCGTTTGGAGTCAAAAGATTAAGTGTTAAAATGTCATCGATATGGACCATTTTGGGGACGTTCGACAGGTCCTGAGTCATCGTTTTTCATCAGAAAATGAATTTTTCGGACTGTACCAAAAATGATTCAAAATGTCAAATGGATCGTGCCTTATGTTGAATAATCACTTTTTAACCCCTCAGAGTGACCAAAATTGCCATTTTTACAGAGTTTTGCTTACTCAAAAGCTTCAATTTTGACCAATTTCAGGCACATAAATGACTTTAAACACACTTATTTTAGTTGAAAAAGTCTTAATTCACATCCAACAGTCGTTTGGAGTCAAAAGATTAAATGTTAAAATTTCATCCATGTTGACCATTTTTGGAACGTTCGACAGGTCCGGAGTCATTGTTTCTCATCAGAAAATGAATTTTTCGGACTGTACCAAAAATGATTCAAAATGTGAAATGGATCGTGCCTCATGTTGAATAACCACTTTTTAACCCCTCAGAGTGACCAAAATTGCCATTGTTACAGAGTTTTGCTTACTCAAAAGCTTCAATTTTCACCAATTTCAGACACATAAATGACTTTAAACACACTTATTTTAGTTGAAAAAGTCTTAATTCACATCCAACAGTCGTTTGAAGTCAAAAGATTAAATGTTAAAATTTCATCCATGTTGACCATTTTGGGAACGTTCGACAGGTCCGGAGTCATCGTTTTTCATCAGAAAATTAATTTTTCAGACTGTACCAAAAATGATTCAAAATGTCAAATGGATCGTGCCTTATGTTGAATAACCACTTTTTAACCCCTCAGAGTGACCAAAATTGCCATTTTTACAGAGTTTTGCTTACTCAAAAGCTTCAATTTTGACCAATTTCAGGCACATAAATGACTTTAAACACACTTATTTTAGTTGAAAAAGTCTTAATTCACATCCAACAGTCGTTTGGAGTCAAAAGATTAAGTGTTAAAATGTCATCGATATGGACCATTTTGGGGACGTTCGACAGGTCGGGAGTCATCGTTTTTCATCTGAAAATGTATTTTTCGGACTGTACCAAAAATTATTCAAAATGTCAAATGGATCGTGCCTCATGTTAAATAACCACTTTTTAACCCCTCAGAGTGACCAAAATTGCCATTTTTACAGAGTTTTGCTTACTCAAAAGCTACAATTTTGACCAATTTCAGGCACATAAATGACTTTAAACACACTTATTTTAGTTGAAAAAGTCTTAATTCACATCCAACAGTCTTTTGGAGTCAAAAGATTAAATGTTAAAATTTCATCCATATTGACCATTTTGGGAACGTTCGACAGGTCCGGAGTCATCGTTTTTCATCAGAAAATGAATTTTTCGGACTGTACCAAAAATGATTCAAAATGTCAAATGGATCGTGCCTTATGTTGAATAACCACTTTTTAACCCCTCAGAGTGACCAAAATTGCCATTTTTACAGAGTTTTGCTTACTCAAAAGCTTCAATTTTGACCAATTTCAGGCACATAAATGACTTTAAACACACTTATTTTAGTTGAAAAAGTCTTAATTCACATCCAACAGTCGTTTGGAGTCAAAAGATTAAGTGTTAAAATGTCATCGATATGGACCATTTTGGGGACGTTCGACAGGTCCTGAGTCATCGTTTTTCATCAGAAAATGAATTTTTCGGACTGTACCAAAAATGATTCAAAATGTCAAATGGATCGTGCCTTATGTTGAATAATCACTTTTTAACCCCTCAGAGTGACCAAAATTGCCATTTTTACAGAGTTTTGCTTACTCAAAAGCTTCAATTTTGACCAATTTCAGGCACATAAATGACTTTAAACACACTTATTTTAGTTGAAAAAGTCTTAATTCACATCCAACAGTCGTTTGGAGTCAAAAGATTAAATGTTAAAATTTCATCCATGTTGACCATTTTTGGAACGTTCGACAGGTCCGGAGTCATTGTTTCTCATCAGAAAATGAATTTTTCGGACTGTACCAAAAATGATTCAAAATGTGAAATGGATCGTGCCTCATGTTGAATAACCACTTTTTAACCCCTCAGAGTGACCAAAATTGCCATTGTTACAGAGTTTTGCTTACTCAAAAGCTTCAATTTTCACCAATTTCAGACACATAAATGACTTTAAACACACTTATTTTAGTTGAAAAAGTCTTAATTCACATCCAACAGTCGTTTGAAGTCAAAAGATTAAATGTTAAAATTTCATCCATGTTGACCATTTTGGGAACGTTCGACAGGTCCGGAGTCATCGTTTTTCATCAGAAAATTAATTTTTCAGACTGTACCAAAAATGATTCAAAATGTCAAATGGATCGTGCCTTATGTTGAATAACCACTTTTTAACCCCTCAGAGTGACCAAAATTGCCATTTTTACAGAGTTTTGCTTACTCAAAAGCTTCAATTTTGACCAATTTCAGGCACATAAATGACTTTAAACACACTTATTTTAGTTGAAAAAGTCTTAATTCACATCCAACAGTCGTTTGGAGTCAAAAGATTAAGTGTTAAAATGTCATCGATATGGACCATTTTGGGGACGTTCGACAGGTCGGGAGTCATCGTTTTTCATCTGAAAATGTATTTTTCGGACTGTACCAAAAATTATTCAAAATGTCAAATGGATCGTGCCTCATGTTAAATAACCACTTTTTAACCCCTCAGAGTGACCAAAATTGCCATTTTTACAGAGTTTTGCTTACTCAAAAGCTACAATTTTGACCAATTTCAGGCACATAAATGACTTTAAACACACTTATTTTAGTTGAAAAAGTCTTAATTCACATCCAACAGTCTTTTGGAGTCAAAAGATTAAATGTTAAAATTTCATCCATATTGACCATTTTGGGAACGTTCGACAGGTCCGGAGTCATCGTTTTTCATCAGAAAATGAATTTTTCGGACTGTACCAAAAATGATTCAAAATGTCAAATGGATCGTGCCTTATGTTGAATAACCACTTTTTAACCCCTCAGAGTGACCAAAATTGCCATTTTTACAGAGTTTTGCTTACTCAAAAGCTTCAATTTTGACCAATTTCAGGCACATAAATGACTTTAAACACACTTATTTTAGTTGAAAAAGTCTTAATTCACATCCAACAGTCGTTTGGAGTCAAAAGATTAAGTGTTAAAATTTCATCGATATGGACCATTTTGGGGACGTTCGACAGGTCCGGAGTCATCGTTTTTCATCAGAAAATGAATTTTTCGGACTGTACCAAAAATGATTCAAAATGTCAAATGAATCGTGCCTCATGTTGAATAACCACTTTTTAACCCCTCAGAGTGACCAAAATTGCCATTTTTACAGAGTTTTGCTTACTCAAAAGCTTCAATTTTGACCAATTTCAGGCACATAAATGACTTTAAACACACTTATTTTAGTTGAAAAAGTCTTAATTCACATCCAACAGTCGTTTGGAGTCAAAAGATTAAGTGTTAAAATTTCATCGATATGGACCATTTTGGGGACGTTCGACAGGTCCGGAGTCATCGTTTTTCATCAGAAAATTAATTTTTCAGACTGTACCAAAAATGATTCAAAATGTCAAATGGATCGTGCCTTATGTTGAATAACCACTTTTTAACCCCTCAGAGTGACCAAAATTGCCATTTTTACAGAGTTTTGCTTACTCAAAAGCTTCAATTTTGACCAATTTCAGGCACATAAATGACTTTAAACACACTTATTTTAGTTGAAAAAGTCTTAATTCACATCCAACAGTCGTTTGGAGTCAAAAGATTAAATGTTAAAATTTCATCCATGTTGACCATTTTGGGAACGTTCGACAGGTCCGGAGTCATTGTTTTTCATCAGAAAATGAATTTTTCGGACTGTACCAAAAATGATTCAAAATGTCAAATGGATCGTGCCTTATGTTGAATAATCACTTTTTAACCCCTCAGAGTGACCAAAATTGCCATTTTTACAGAGTTTTGCTTACTCAAAAGCTTCAATTTTGACCAATTTCAGGCACATAAATGACTTTAAACACACTTATTTTAGTTGAAAAAGTCTTAATTCACATCCAACAGTCGTTTGGAGTCAAAAGATTAAATGTTAAAATTTCATCCATGTTGACCATTTTTAGAACGTTCGACAGGTCCGGAGTCATTGTTTCTCATCAGAAAATGAATTTTTCGGACTGTACCAAAAATGATTCAAAATGTGAAATGGATCGTGCCTCATGTTGAATAACCACTTTTTAACCCCTCAGAGTGACCAAAATTGCCATTGTTACAGAGTTTTGCTTACTCAAAAGCTTCAATTTTGACCAATTTCAGGCACATAAATGACTTTAAACACACTTATTTTAGTTGAAAAAGTCACAATTCACATCCAACAGTCGTTTGGAGTCAAAAGATTAAATGTTAAAATTTCATCGATATGGACCATTTTGGGGACGTTCGACAGGTCCGGAGTCATCGTTTTTCATCAGAAAATGAATTTTTTGGACTGTACCAAAAATGATTCAAAATGTCAAATGGATCGTGCCTCATGTTTAATAACCACTTTTTAACCCCTCAGAGTGACCAAAATTGCCATTTTTACAGAGTTTTGCTTACTCAAAAGCTTCAATTTTGACCAATTTCAGGCACATAAATGACTTTAAACACACTTGTTTTAGTTGAAAAAGTCACAATTCACATCCAACAGTCGTTTGGAGTCAAAAGATTAAATGTGTTAAAATTTCATCGATATGGACCATTTTGGGGACGTTTGACAGGTCCGGAGTCATCGTTTTTCATCAGAAAATGAATTTTTCAGACTGTACCAAAAATGATTCAAAATGTCAAATGGATCGTGCCTCATGTTGAATAACCACTTTTTAACCCCTCAGAGTGACCAAAATTGCCATTTGTACAGAGTTTTGCTTACTGAAAAGCTTCAATTTTGACCAATTTCAGGCACATAAATGACTTTAAACACACTTATTTTAGTTGAAAAAGTCTTAATTCACATCCAACAGTCGTTTGGAGTCAAAAGATTAAATGTTAAAATTTCATCCATGTTGATCATTTTGGGAACGTTCAACAGGTCCGGAGTCATCGTTTTTCATCAGAAAATGAATTTTTCGGACTGTACCAAAAATGATTCAAAATGTGAAATGGATCGTGCCTCATGTTGAATAACCACTTTTTAACCCCTCAGAGTGACCAAAATTGCCATTTTTACAGAGTTTTGCTTACTCAAAAGCTTCAATTTTGACCAATTTCAGGCACATAAATGACTTTAAACACACTTATTTTAGTTGAAAAAGTCTTAATTCACATCCAACAGTCGTTTGGAGTCAAAAGATTAAATGTTAAAATTTCATCCATGTTGACCATTTTGGGAACGTTCGACAGGTCCGGAGTCATCGTTTTTCATCAAAAAATGAATTTTTCGGACTGTACCAAAAATGATTCAAAATGTGAAATGGATCGTGCCTCATGTTGAATAACCACTTTTTAACCCCTCAGAGTGACCAAAATTGCCATTTTTACAGAGTTTTGCTTACTCAAAAGCTTCAATTTTGACAAATTTCAGGCACATAAATGACTTTAAACACACTTATTTTAGTTGAAAAATTCTTAATTCACATCCAACAGTCGTTTGAAGTCAAAAGAATAAATGTTAAAATTTCATCCATGTTGACCATTTTGGGAACGTTCGACAGGTCCGGAGTCATCGTTTTTCATCAGAAATTTAATTTTTCAGACTGTACCAAAAATGATTCAAAATGTCAAATGGATCGTGCCTTATGTTGAATAACCACTTTTTAACCCCTCAGAGTGACCAAAATTGCCATTTTTACAGAGTTTTGCTTACTCAAAAGCTTCAATTTTGACCAATTTCAGGCACATAAATGACTTTAAACACACTTATTTTAGTTGAAAAAGTCTTAATTCACATCCAACAGTCGTTTGGAGTCAAAAGATTAAGTGTTAAAATTTCATCGATATGGACCATTTTGGGGACGTTCGACAGGTCGGGAGTCATCGTTTTTCATCTGAAAATGTATTTTTCGGACTGTACCAAAAATGATTCAAAATGTCAAATGGATCGTGCCTCATGTTAAATAACCACTTTTTAACCCCTCAGAGTGACCAAAATTGCCATTTTTACAGAGTTTTGCTTACTCAAAAGCTACAATTTTGACCAATTTCAGGCACATAAATGACTTTAAACACACTTATTTTAGTTGAAAAAGTCTTAATTCACATCCAACAGTCGTTTGGAGTCAAAAGATTAAATGTTAAAATTTCATCCATATTGACAATTTTGGGAACGTTCGACATGTCCGGAGTCATCGTTTTTCATCAGAAAATGAATTTTTCGGACTGTACCAAAAATGATTCAAAATGTCAAATGGATCGTGCCTTATGTTGAATAACCACTTTTTAACCCCTCAGAGTGACCAAAATTGCCATTTTTACAGAGTTTTGCTTACTCAAAAGCTTCAATTTTGACCAATTTCAGGCACATAAATGACTTTAAACACACTTATTTTAGTTGAAAAAGTCTTAATTCACATCCAACAGTCGTTTGGAGTCAAAAGATTAAGTGTTAAAATTTCATCGATATGGACCATTTTGGGGACGTTCGACAGGTCCGGAGTCATCGTTTTTCATCTGAAAATGTATTTTTCGGACGGTACCAAAAATGATTCAAAATGTCAAATGAATCGTGCCTCATGTTAAATAACCACTTTTTAACCCCTCAGAGTGACCAAAATTGCCATTTTTACAGAGTTTTGCTTACTCAAAAGCTTCAATTTTGACCAATTTCAGGCACATAAATGACTTTAAACACACTTATTTTAGTTGAAAAAGTCTTAATTCACATCCAACAGTCATTTGGAGTCAAAAGATTAAGTGTTAAAATTTCATCGATATGGACCATTTTGGGGACGTTCGACAGGTCCGGAGTCATCGTTTTTCATCAGAAAATTAATTTTTCAGACTGTACCAAAAATGATTCAAAATGTCAAATGGATCGTGCCTTATGTTGAATAACCACTTTTTAACCCCTCAGAGTGACCAAAATTGCCATTTTTACAGAGTTTTGCTTACTCAAAAGCTTCAATTTTGACCAATTTCAGGCACATAAATGACTTTAAACACACTTATTTTAGTTGAAAAAGTCTTAATTCACATCCAACAGTCGTTTGGAGTCAAAAGATTAAATGTTAAAATTTCATCCATGTTGACCATTTTGGGAACGTTCGACAGGTCCGGAGTCATCGTTTTTCATCAAAAAATGAATTTTTCGGACTGTACCAAAAATTATTCAAAATGTGAAATGGATCGTGCCTCATGTTGAATAACCACTTTTTAACCCCTCAGAGTGACCAAAATTGCCATTTTTACAGAGTTTTGCTTACTCAAAAGCTTCAATTTTGACCAATTTCAGGCACATAAATGACTTTAAACACACTTATTTTAGTTGACAAAGTCTCAATTCACATCCAACAGTCGTTTGGAGTAAAAAGATTAAGTGTTAAAATTTCATCGTTATGGACCATTTTGGGGACGTTCGACAGGTCCGGAGTCATCGTTTCTCATCAGAAAATGAATTTTTCGGACTGTACCAAAAATGATTCAAAATGTGAAATGGATCGTGCCTCACGTTGAATAACCACTTTTTAACCCCTCAGAGTGACCAAAATTGCCATTTTTACAGAGTTTTGCTTACTCAAAAGCTTCAATTTTGACCAATTTCAGGCACATAAATGACTTTAAACACACTTATTTTAGTTGAAAAAGTCACAATTCACATCCAACAGTCGTTTGGAGTCAAAAGATTAAATGTTAAAATTTCGTCGATATGGACCATTTTGGGGACGTTCGACAGGTCCGGAGTCATTGTTTCTCATCAGAAAATGAATTTTTCGGACTGTACCAAAAATGATTCAAAATGTGAAATGGATCGTGCCTCATGTTGAATAACCACTTTTTAACCCCTCAGAGTGACCAAAATTGCCATTGTTACAGAGTTTTGCTTACTCAAAAGCTTCAATTTTGACCAATTTCAGGCACATAAATGACTTTAAACACACTTATTTTAGTTGAAAAAGTCACAATTCACATCCAACAGTCGTTTGGAGTCAAAAGATTAAATGTTAAAATTTCATCGATATGGACCATTTTGGGGACGTTCGACAGGTCCGGAGTCATCGTTTTTCATCAGAAAATGAATTTTTCGGACTGTACCAAAAATGATTCAAAATGTCAAATGGATCGTGCCTCATGTTGAATAACCACTTTTTAACCCCTCAGAGTGACCAAAATTGCCATTTTTACAGAGTTTTGCTTACTCAAAAGCTTCAATTTTGACAAATTTCAGGCACATAAATGACTTTAAACACACTTATTTTACTTGAAAAAGTCACAATTCACATCCAACAGTCGTTTGGAGTCAAAAGATTAAATGTTAAAATTTCATCGATATGGACCATTTTGGGGACGTTCGACAGGTCCGGAGTCATCGTTTTTCATCAGAAAATGAATTTTTCGGACTGTACCAAAAATGATTCAAAATGTCAAATGGATCGTGCCTTATGTTGAATAATCACTTTTTAACCCCTCAGAGTGACCAAAATTGCCATTTTTACAGAGTTTTGCTTACTCAAAAGCTTCAATTTTGACCAATTTCAGGCACATAAATGACTTTAAACACACCTATTTTAGTTGAAAAAGTCTTAATTCACATCCAACAGTCGTTTGGAGTCAAAAGATTAAATGTTAAAATTTCATCCATGTTGACCATTTTTGGAACGTTCGACAGGTCCGGAGTCATTGTTTCTCATCAGAAAATGAATTTTTCGGACTGTACCAAAAATGATTCAAAATGTGAAATGGATCGTGCCTCATGTTGAATAACCACTTTTTAACCCCTCAGAGTGACCAAAATTGCCATTGTTACAGAGTTTTGCTTACTCAAAAGCTTCAATTTTGACCAATTTCAGGCACATAAATGACTTTAAACACACTTATTTTAGTTGAAAAAGTCACAATTCACATCCAACAGTCGTTTGGAGTCAAAAGATTAAATGTGTTAAAATTTCATCGATACGGACCATTTTGGGGACGTTCGACAGGTCCGGAGTCATCGTTTTTCATCAGAAAATGAATTTTTTGGACTGTACCAAAAATGATTCAAAATGTCAAATGGATCGTGCCTCATGTTTAATAACCACTTTTTAACCCCTCAGAGTGACCAAAATTGCCATTTTTACAGAATTTTGCTTACCCAAAAGCTTCAATTTTGACCAATTTCAGGCACATAAATGACTTTAAACACACTTATTTTAGTTGAAAAAGTCACAATTCACATCCAACAGTCGTTTGGAGTCAAAAGATTAAATGTGTTAAAATTTCATCGATATGGACCATTTTGGGGACGTTTGACAGGTCCGGAGTCATCGTTTTTCATCAGAAAATGAATTTTTCGGACTGTACCAAAAATGATTCAAAATGTCAAATGGATCGTGCCTCATGTTGAATAACCACTTTTTAACCCCTCAGAGTGACCAAAATTGCCATTTTTACAGAGTTTTGCTTACTCAAAAGCTTCAATTTTGACCAATTTCAGGCACATAAATGACTTTAAACACACTTATTTTAGTTGAAAAAGTCTTAATTCACATCCAACAGTCGTTTGGAGTCAAAAGATTAAATGTTAAAATTTCATCCATATTGACCATTTTGGGAACGTTCGACAGGTCCGGAGTCATCGTTTTTCATCAGAAAATGAATTTTTCGGACTGTACCAAAAATGATTCAAAATGTCAAATGGATCGTGCCTTATGTTGAATAACCACTTTTTAACCCCTCAGAGTGACCAAAATTGCCATTTTTACAGAGTTTTGCTTACTCAAAAGCTTCAATTTTGACCAATTTCAGGCACATAAATGACTTTAAACACACTTATTTTAGTTGAAAAAGTCTTAATTCACATCCAACAGTCGTTTGGAGTCAAAAGATTAAATGTTAAAATTTCATCCATGTTGACCATTTTGGGAACGTTCGACAGGTCCGGAGTCATCGTTTTTCATCAGAAAATGAATTTTTCGGACTGTACCAAAAATGATTCAAAATGTGAAATGGATCGTGCCTCATGTTGAATAACCACTTTTTAACCCCTCAGAGTGCCCAAAATTGCCATTTTTACAGAGTTTTGCTTACTCAAAAGCTTCAATTTTGACCAATTTCAGGCACATAAATGACTTTAAACACACTTATTTTAGTTGAAAAAGTCACAATTCACATCCAACAGTCGTTTGGAGTCAAAAGATTAAATGTTAAAATTTCATCGATATGGACCATTTTGGGGACGTTCGACAGGTCCGGAGTCATCGTTTTTCATCAGAAAATGAATTTTTCGGACTGTACCAAAAATGATTATAAATGTCAAATGGATCGTGCCTCATGTTGAATAACCACTTTTTAACCCCTCAGAGTGACCAAAATTGCTATTTGTACAGAGTTTTGCTTACTCAAAAGCTTCAATTTTGACCAATTTCAGGCACATAAATGACTTTAAACACACTTATCTTAGTTGAAAAAGTCTTAATTCACATCCAACAGTCGTTTGGAGTCAAAAGATTAAATGTTAAAATTTCATCCATATTGACCATTTTGGAAACGTTCGACACGTCCGGAGTCATCGTTTTTCATCAGAAAATGAATTTTTCGGACTGTACCAAAAATGATTGAAAATGTCAAATGGATCGTGCCTCATGTTGAATAACCACTTTTTAACCCCTCAGAGTGACCAAAATTGCCATTTTTACAGAGTTTTGTTTACACAAAAGCTTCAATTTTGACCAATTTCAGGCACATAAATGATTTTAAACACACTTATTTTAGTTGAAAAAGTCTTAATTCACATCCAACAGTCGTTTGGAGTCAAAAGATTAAGTGTTAAAATTTCATCGATATGGACCATTTTTGGAACGTTCGACAGGTCCGGAGTCATTGTTTCTCATCAGAAAATGAATTTTTCGGACTGTACCAAAAATGATTCAAAATGTGAAATGGATCGTGCCTCATGTTGAATAACCACTTTTTAACCCCTCAGAGTGACCAAAATTGCCATTGTTACAGAGTTTTGCTTACTCAAAAGCTTCAATTTTCACCAATTTCAGACACATAAATGACTTTAAACACACTTATTTTAGTTGAAAAAGTCTTAATTCACATCCAACAGTCGTTTGAAGTCAAAAGATTAAATGTTAAAATTTCATCCATGTTGACCATTTTGGGAACGTTCGACAGGTCCGGAGTCATCGTTTTTCATCAGAAAATTAATTTTTCAGACTGTACCAAAAATGATTCAAAATGTCAAATGGATCGTGCCTTATGTTGAATAACCACTTTTTAACCCCTCAGAGTGACCAAAATTGCCATTTTTACAGAGTTTTGCTTACTCAAAAGCTTCAATTTTGACCAATTTCAGGCACATAAATGACTTTAAACACACTTATTTTAGTTGAAAAAGTCTTAATTCACATCCAACAGTCGTTTGGAGTCAAAAGATTAAGTGTTAAAATGTCATCGATATGGACCATTTTGGGGACGTTCGACAGGTCGGGAGTCATCGTTTTTCATCTGAAAATGTATTTTTCGGACTGTACCAAAAATTATTCAAAATGTCAAATGGATCGTGCCTCATGTTAAATAACCACTTTTTAACCCCTCAGAGTGACCAAAATTGCCATTTTTACAGAGTTTTGCTTACTCAAAAGCTACAATTTTGACCAATTTCAGGCACATAAATGACTTTAAACACACTTATTTTAGTTGAAAAAGTCTTAATTCACATCCAACAGTCTTTTGGAGTCAAAAGATTAAATGTTAAAATTTCATCCATATTGACCATTTTGGGAACGTTCGACAGGTCCGGAGTCATCGTTTTTCATCAGAAAATGAATTTTTCGGACTGTACCAAAAATGATTCAAAATGTCAAATGGATCGTGCCTTATGTTGAATAACCACTTTTTAACCCCTCAGAGTGACCAAAATTGCCATTTTTACAGAGTTTTGCTTACTCAAAAGCTTCAATTTTGACCAATTTCAGGCACATAAATGACTTTAAACACACTTATTTTAGTTGAAAAAGTCTTAATTCACATCCAACAGTCGTTTGGAGTCAAAAGATTAAGTGTTAAAATTTCATCGATATGGACCATTTTGGGGACGTTCGACAGGTCCGGAGTCATCGTTTTTCATCAGAAAATGAATTTTTCGGACTGTACCAAAAATGATTCAAAATGTCAAATGAATCGTGCCTCATGTTGAATAACCACTTTTTAACCCCTCAGAGTGACCAAAATTGCCATTTTTACAGAGTTTTGCTTACTCAAAAGCTTCAATTTTGACCAATTTCAGGCACATAAATGACTTTAAACACACTTATTTTAGTTGAAAAAGTCTTAATTCACATCCAACAGTTGTTTGGAGTCAAAAGATTAAGTGTTAAAATTTCATCGATATGGACCATTTTGGGGACGTTCGACAGGTCCGGAGTCATCGTTTTTCATCAGAAAATTAATTTTTCAGACTGTACCAAAAATGATTCAAAATGTCAAATGGATCGTGCCTTATGTTGAATAACCACTTTTTAACCCCTCAGAGTGACCAAAATTGCCATTTTTACAGAGTTTTGCTTACTCAAAAGCTTCAATTTTGACCAATTTCAGGCACACAAATGACTTTAAACACACTTATTTTAGTTGAAAAAGTCTTAATTCACATCCAACAGTCGTTTGGAGTCAAAAGATTAAATGTTAAAATTTCATCCATGTTGACCATTTTGGGAACGTTCGACAGGTCCGGAGTCATCGTTTTTCATCAAAAAATGAATTTTTCGGACTGTACCAAAAATGATTCAAAATGTGAAATGGATCGTGCCTCATGTTGAATAACCACTTTTTAACCCCTCAGAGTGACCAAAATTGCCATTTTTACAGAGTTTTGCTTACTCAAAAGCTTCAATTTTGACAAATTTCAGGCACATAAATGACTTTAAACACACTTATTTTAGTTGAAAAAGTCACAATTCACACCCAACAGTCGTTTGGAGTCAAAAGATTAAATGTTAAAATTTCATCGATATGGACCATTTTGGGGACGTTCGACAGGTCCGGAGTCATTGTTTTTCATCAGAAAATGAATTTTTCGGACTGTACCAAAAATGATTCAAAATGTCAAATGGATCGTGCCTTATGTTGAATAATCACTTTTTAACCCCTCAGAGTGACCAAAATTGCCATTTTTACAGAGTTTTGCTTACTCAAAAGCTTCAATTTTGACCAATTTCAGGCACATAAATGACTTTAAACACACTTATTTTAGTTGAAAAAGTCTTAATTCACATCCAACAGTCGTTTGGAGTCAAAAGATTAAATGTTAAAATTTCATCCATGTTGACCATTTTTAGAACGTTCGACAGGTCCGGAGTCATTGTTTCTCATCAGAAAATGAATTTTTCGGACTGTACCAAAAATGATTCAAAATGTGAAATGGATCGTGCCTCATGTTGAATAACCACTTTTTAACCCCTCAGAGTGACCAAAATTGCCATTGTTACAGAGTTTTGCTTACTCAAAAGCTTCAATTTTGACCAATTTCAGGCACATAAATGACTTTAAACACACTTATTTTAGTTGAAAAAGTCACAATTCACATCCAACAGTCGTTTGGAGTCAAAAGATTAAATGTTAAAATTTCATCGATATGGACCATTTTGGGGACGTTCGACAGGTCCGGAGTCATCGTTTTTCATCAGAAAATGAATTTTTTGGACTGTACCAAAAATGATTCAAAATGTCAAATGGATCGTGCCTCATGTTGAATAACCACTTTTTAACCCCTCAGAGTGACCAAAATTGCCATTTGTACAGAGTTTTGCTTACTGAAAAGCTTCAATTTTGACCAATTTCAGGCACATAAATGACTTTAAACACACTTATTTTAGTTGAAAAAGTCTTAATTCACATCCAACAGTCGTTTGGAGTCAAAAGATTAAATGTTAAAATTTCATCCATGTTGACCATTTTGGGAACGTTCAACAGGTCCGGAGTCATCGTTTTTCATCAGAAAATGAATTTTTCGGACTGTACCAAAAATGATTCAAAATGTGAAATGGATCGTGCCTCATGTTGAATAACCACTTTTTAACCCCTCAGAGTGACCAAAATTGCCATTTTTACAGAGTTTTGCTTACTCAAAAGCTTCAATTTTGACCAATTTCAGGCACATAAATGACTTTAAACACACTTATTTTAGTTGAAAAAGTCTTAATTCACATCCAACAGTCGTTTGGAGTCAAAAGATTAAATGTTAAAATTTCATCCATGTTGACCATTTTGGGAACGTTCGACAGGTCCGGAGTCATCGTTTTTCATCAAAAAATGAATTTTTCGGACTGTACCAAAAATGATTCAAAATGTGAAATGGATCGTGCCTCATGTTGAATAACCACTTTTTAACCCCTCAGAGTGACCAAAATTGCCATTTTTACAGAGTTTTGCTTACTCAAAAGCTTCAATTTTGACAAATTTCAGGCACATAAATGACTTTAAACACACTTATTTTAGTTGAAAAATTCTTAATTCACATCCAACAGTCGTTTGAAGTCAAAAGATTAAATGTTAAAATTTCATCCATGTTGACCATTTTGGGAACGTTCGACAGGTCCGGAGTCATCGTTTTTCATCAGAAATTTAATTTTTCAGACTGTACCAAAAATGATTCAAAATGTCAAATGGATCGTGCCTTATGTTGAATAACCACTTTTTAACCCCTCAGAGTGACCAAAATTGCCATTTTTACAGAGTTTTGCTTACTCAAAAGCTTCAATTTTGACCAATTTCAGGCACATAAATGACTTTAAACACACTTATTTTAGTTGAAAAAGTCTTAATTCACATCCAACAGTCGTTTGGAGTCAAAAGATTAAGTGTTAAAATTTCATCGATATGGACCATTTTGGGGACGTTCGACAGGTCGGGAGTCATCGTTTTTCATCTGAAAATGTATTTTTCGGACTGTACCAAAAATGATTCAAAATGTCAAATGGATCGTGCCTCATGTTAAATAACCACTTTTTAACCCCTCAGAGTGACCAAAATTGCCATTTTTACAGAGTTTTGCTTACTCAAAAGCTACAATTTTGACCAATTTCAGGCACATAAATGACTTTAAACACACTTATTTTAGTTGAAAAAGTCTTAATTCACATCCAACAGTCGTTTGGAGTCAAAAGATTAAATGTTAAAATTTCATCCATATTGACAATTTTGGGAACGTTCGACATGTCCGGAGTCATCGTTTTTCATCAGAAAATGAATTTTTCGGACTGTACCAAAAATGATTCAAAATGTCAAATGGATCGTGCCTTATGTTGAATAACCACTTTTTAACCCCTCAGAGTGACCAAAATTGCCATTTTTACAGAGTTTTGCTTACTCAAAAGCTTCAATTTTGACCAATTTCAGGCACATAAATGACTTTAAACACACTTATTTTAGTTGAAAAAGTCTTAATTCACATCCAACAGTCGTTTGGAGTCAAAAGATTAAGTGTTAAAATTTCATCGATATGGACCATTTTGGGGACGTTCGACAGGTCCGGAGTCATCGTTTTTCATCTGAAAATGTATTTTTCGGACGGTACCAAAAATGATTCAAAATGTCAAATGAATCGTGCCTCATGTTAAATAACCACTTTTTAACCCCTCAGAGTGACCAAAATTGCCATTTTTACAGAGTTTTGCTTACTCAAAAGCTTCAATTTTGACCAATTTCAGGCACATAAATGACTTTAAACACACTTATTTTAGTTGAAAAAGTCTTAATTCACATCCAACAGTCATTTGGAGTCAAAAGATTAAGTGTTAAAATTTCATCGATATGGACCATTTTGGGGACGTTCGACAGGTCCGGAGTCATCGTTTTTCATCAGAAAATTAATTTTTCAGACTGTACCAAAAATGATTCAAAATGTCAAATGGATCGTGCCTTATGTTGAATAACCACTTTTTAACCCCTCAGAGTGACCAAAATTGCCATTTTTACAGAGTTTTGCTTACTCAAAAGCTTCAATTTTGACCAATTTCAGGCACATAAATGACTTTAAACACACTTATTTTAGTTGAAAAAGTCTTAATTCACATCCAACAGTCGTTTGGAGTCAAAAGATTAAATGTTAAAATTTCATCCATGTTGACCATTTTGGGAACGTTCGACAGGTCCGGAGTCATCGTTTTTCATCAAAAAATGAATTTTTCGGACTGTACCAAAAATTATTCAAAATGTGAAATGGATCGTGCCTCATGTTGAATAACCACTTTTTAACCCCTCAGAGTGACCAAAATTGCCATTTTTACAGAGTTTTGCTTACTCAAAAGCTTCAATTTTGACCAATTTCAGGCACATAAATGACTTTAAACACACTTATTTTAGTTGACAAAGTCTCAATTCACATCCAACAGTCGTTTGGAGTAAAAAGATTAAGTGTTAAAATTTCATCGTTATGGACCATTTTGGGGACGTTCGACAGGTCCGGAGTCATCGTTTCTCATCAGAAAATGAATTTTTCGGACTGTACCAAAAATGATTCAAAATGTGAAATGGATCGTGCCTCACGTTGAATAACCACTTTTTAACCCCTCAGAGTGACCAAAATTGCCATTTTTACAGAGTTTTGCTTACTCAAAAGCTTCAATTTTGACCAATTTCAGGCACATAAATGACTTTAAACACACTTATTTTAGTTGAAAAAGTCACAATTCACATCCAACAGTCGTTTGGAGTCAAAAGATTAAATGTTAAAATTTCATCGATATGGACCATTTTGGGGACGTTCGACAGGTCCGGAGTCATTGTTTCTCATCAGAAAATGAATTTTTCGGACTGTACCAAAAATGATTCAAAATGTGAAATGGATCGTGCCTCATGTTGAATAACCACTTTTTAACCCCTCAGAGTGACCAAAATTGCCATTGTTACAGAGTTTTGCTTACTCAAAAGCTTCAATTTTGACCAATTTCAGGCACATAAATGACTTTAAACACACTTATTTTAGTTGAAAAAGTCTCAATTCACATCCAACAGTCGTTTGGAGTAAAAAGATTAAGTGTTAAAATTTCATCGATATGGACCATTTTGGGGACGTTCGACAGGTCCGGAGTCATCGTTTCTCATCAGAAAATGAATTTTTCGGACTGTACCAAAAATGATTCAAAATGTGAAATGGATCGTGCCTCATGTTGAATAACCACTTTTTAACCCCTCAGAGTGACCAAAATTGCCATTTTTACAGAGTTTTGCTTACTCAAAAGCTTCAATTTTGACAAATTTCAGGCACATAAATGACTTTAAACACACTTATTTTACTTGAAAAAGTCACAATTCACATCCAACAGTCGTTTGGAGTCAAAAGATTAAATGTTAAAATTTCATCGATATGGACCATTTTGGGGACGTTCGACAGGTCCGGAGTCATCGTTTTTCATCAGAAAATGAATTTTTCGGACTGTACCAAAAATGATTCAAAATGTCAAATGGATCGTGCCTTATGTTGAATAATCACTTTTTAACCCCTCAGAGTGACCAAAATTGCCATTTTTACAGAGTTTTGCTTACTCAAAAGCTTCAATTTTGACCAATTTCAGGCACATAAATGACTTTAAACACACCTATTTTAGTTGAAAAAGTCTTAATTCACATCCAACAGTCGTTTGGAGTCAAAAGATTAAATGTTAAAATTTCATCCATGTTGACCATTTTTGGAACGTTCGACAGGTCCGGAGTCATTGTTTCTCATCAGAAAATGAATTTTTCGGACTGTACCAAAAATGATTCAAAATGTGAAATGGATCGTGCCTCATGTTGAATAACCACTTTTTAACCCCTCAGAGTGACCAAAATTGCCATTGTTACAGAGTTTTGCTTACTCAAAAGCTTCAATTTTGACCAATTTCAGGCACATAAATGACTTTAAACACACTTATTTTAGTTGAAAAAGTCACAATTCACATCCAACAGTCGTTTGGAGTCAAAAGATTAAATGTGTTAAAATTTCATCGATACGGACCATTTTGGGGACGTTCGACAGGTCCGGAGTCATCGTTTTTCATCAGAAAATGAATTTTTTGGACTGTACCAAAAATGATTCAAAATGTCAAATGGATCGTGCCTCATGTTTAATAACCACTTTTTAACCCCTCAGAGTGACCAAAATTGCCATTTTTACAGAATTTTGCTTACCCAAAAGCTTCAATTTTGACCAATTTCAGGCACATAAATGACTTTAAACACACTTATTTTAGTTGAAAAAGTCACAATTCACATCCAACAGTCGTTTGGAGTCAAAAGATTAAATGTGTTAAAATTTCATCGATATGGACCATTTTGGGGACGTTTGACAGGTCCGGAGTCATCGTTTTTCATCAGAAAATGAATTTTTCGGACTGTACCAAAAATGATTCAAAATGTCAAATGGATCGTGCCTCATGTTGAATAACCACTTTTTAACCCCTCAGAGTGACCAAAATTGCCATTTTTACAGAGTTTTGCTTACTCAAAAGCTTCAATTTTGACCAATTTCAGGCACATAAATGACTTTAAACACACTTATTTTAGTTGAAAAAGTCTTAATTCACATCCAACAGTCGTTTGGAGTCAAAAGATTAAATGTTAAAATTTCATCCATATTGACCATTTTGGGAACGTTCGACAGGTCCGGAGTCATCGTTTTTCATCAGAAAATGAATTTTTCGGACTGTACCAAAAATGATTCAAAATGTCAAATGGATCGTGCCTTATGTTGAATAACCACTTTTTAACCCCTCAGAGTGACCAAAATTGCCATTTTTACAGAGTTTTGCTTACTCAAAAGCTTCAATTTTGACCAATTTCAGGCACATAAATGACTTTAAACACACTTATTTTAGTTGAAAAAGTCTTAATTCACATCCAACAGTCGTTTGGAGTCAAAAGATTAAATGTTAAAATTTCATCCATGTTGACCATTTTGGGAACGTTCGACAGGTCCGGAGTCATCGTTTTTCATCAGAAAATGAATTTTTCGGACTGTACCAAAAATGATTCAAAATGTGAAATGGATCGTGCCTCATGTTGAATAACCACTTTTTAACCCCTCAGAGTGCCCAAAATTGCCATTTTTACAGAGTTTTGCTTACTCAAAAGCTTCAATTTTGACCAATTTCAGGCACATAAATGACTTTAAACACACTTATTTTAGTTGAAAAAGTCACAATTCACATCCAACAGTCGTTTGGAGTCAAAAGATTAAATGTTAAAATTTCATCGATATGGACCATTTTGGGGACGTTCGACAGGTCCGGAGTCATCGTTTTTCATCAGAAAATGAATTTTTCGGACTGTACCAAAAATGATTATAAATGTCAAATGGATCGTGCCTCATGTTGAATAACCACTTTTTAACCCCTCAGAGTGACCAAAATTGCTATTTGTACAGAGTTTTGCTTACTCAAAAGCTTCAATTTTGACCAATTTCAGGCACATAAATGACTTTAAACACACTTATCTTAGTTGAAAAAGTCTTAATTCACATCCAACAGTCGTTTGGAGTCAAAAGATTAAATGTTAAAATTTCATCCATATTGACCATTTTGGAAACGTTCGACAGGTCCGGAGTCATCGTTTTTCATCAGAAAATTAATTTTTCGGACTGTACCAAAAATGATTCAAAATGTCAAATGGATCGTGCCTCATGTTGAATAACCACTTTTTAACCCCTCAGAGTGACCAAAATTGCCATTTGTACAGAGTTTTGCTTACTGAAAAGCTTCAATTTTGACCAATTTCAGGCACATAAATTACTATAAACACACTTATTTTAGTTGAAAAAGTCTTAATTTACATCCAACAGTCGTTTGGAGTCAAAAGATTAAATGTTAAAATTTCATCGATATGGACCATTTTGGGGACGTTCGACACGTCCGGAGTCATCGTTTTTCATCAGAAAATGAATTTTTCGGACTGTACCAAAAATGATTGAAAATGTCAAATGGATCGTGCCTCATGTTGAATAACCACTTTTTAACCCCTCAGAGTGACCAAAATTGCCATTTTTACAGAGTTTTGTTTACACAAAAGCTTCAATTTTGACCAATTTCAGGCACATAAATGATTTTAAACACACTTATTTTAGTTGAAAAAGTCTTAATTCACATCCAACAGTCGTTTGGAGTCAAAAGATTAAGTGTTAAAATTTCATCGATATGGACCATTTTGTGGACGTTCGACAGGTCCGGAGTCATCGTTTTTCATCAGAAAATGAATTTTTCGGACTGTACCAAAAATGATTCAAAATGTGAAATGGATCGTGCCTCATGTTGAATAACCACTTTTTAACCCCTCAGAGTGACCAAAATTGCCATTTTTACAGAGTTTTGCTTACTCAAAAGCTTCAATTTTGACCAATTTCAGGCACATAAATGACTTTAAACACACTTATTTTAGTTGAAAAAGTCACAATTCACATCCAACAGTCGTTTGGAGTCAAAAGATTAAATGTTAAAATTTCATCGATATGGACCATTTTGGGGACGTTCGACAGGTCCGGAGTCATCGTTTTTCATCAGAAAATGAATTTTTCGGACTGTACCAAAAATGATTATAAATGTCAAATGGATCGTGCCTCATGTTGAATAACCACTTTTTAACCCCTCAGAGTGACCAAAATTGCTATTTTTACAGAGTTTTGCTTACTCAAAAACTTCAATTTTGACCAATTTCAGGCACATAAATGACTTTAAACACACTTATCTTAGTTGAAAAAGTCTTAATTCACATCCAACAGTCGTTTGGAGTCAAAAGATTAAGTGTTAAAATTTCATCGATATGGACCATTTTGTGGACGTTCGACAGGTCCGGAGTCATCGTTTTTCATCAGAAAATGAATTTTTCGGACTGTACCAAAAATGATTCAAAATGTCAAATGGATCGTGCCTCATGATGAATAACCACTTTTTAACCCCTCAGAGTGACCAAAATTGCCATTTTTACAGAGTTTTGCTTACTCAAAAGCTTCAATTTTGACCAATTTCAGGCACATAAATGACTTTAAACACACTTATTTTAGTTGAAAAAGTCTTAATTCACATCCAACAGTCGTTTGGAGTCAAAAGATTAAATGTTAAAATTTCATCCATATTGACCATTTTGGGAACGTTCGACAGGTCCGGAGTCATCGTTTTTCATCAGAAAATGAATTTTTCGGACTGTACCAAAAATGATTCAAAATGTCAAATGGATCGTGCCTTATGTTGAATAACCACTTTTTAACCCCTCAGAGTGACCAAAATTGCCATTTTTACAGAGTTTTGCTTACTCAAAAGCTTCAATTTTGACCAATTTCAGGCACATAAATGACTTTAAACACACTTATTTTAGTTGAAAAAGTCACAATTCACATCCAACAGTCGTTTGGAGTCAAAAGATTAAATGTTAAAATTTCATCGATATGGACCATTTTGGGGACGTTCGACAGGTCCGGAGTCATCGTTTTTCATCAGAAAATGAATTTTTCGGACTGTACCAAAAATGATTCAAAATGTCAAATGGATCGTGCCTTATGTTGAATAATCACTTTTTAACCCCTCAGAGTGACCAAAATTGCCATTTGTACAGAGTTTTGCTTACTCAAAAGCTTCAATTTTGACCAATTTCAGGCACATAAATGACTTTAAACCCACTTATTTTAGTTGAAAAAGTCTTAATTCACATCCAACAGTCGTTTGGAGTCAAAAGATTAAATGTTAAAATTTCATCCATGTTGACCATTTTTGGAACGTTCGACAGGTCCGGAGTCATTGTTTCTCATCAGAAAATGAATTTTTCGGACTGTACCAAAAATGATTCAAAATGTGAAATGGATCGTGCCTCATGTTGAATAACCACTTTTTAACCCCTCAGAGTGACCAAAATTGCCATTGTTACAGAGTTTTGCTTACTCAAAAGCTTCAATTTTGACCAATTTCAGGCACATAAATGACTTTAAACACACTTATTTTAGTTGAAAAAGTCACAATTCACATCCAACAGTCGTTTGGAGTCAAAAGATTAAATGTGTTAAAATTTCATCGATATGGACCATTTTGGGGACGTTTGACAGGTCCGGAGTCATCGTTTTTCATCAGAAAATGAATTTTTCGGACTGTACCAAAAATGATTCAAAATGTCAAATGGATCGTGCCTCATGTTGAATAACCACTTTTTAACCCCTCAGAGTGACCAAAATTGCCATTTTTACAGAGTTTTGCTTACTCAAAAGCTTCAATTTTGACCAATTTCAGGCACATAAATGACTTTAAACACACTTATTTTAGTTGAAAAAGTCTTAATTCACATCCAACAGTCGTTTGGAGTCAAAAGATTAAATGTTAAAATTTCATCCATATTGACCATTTTGGGAACGTTCGACAGGTCCGGAGTGTGAGAAGTTGGCCCGATATGCAACGTTCGCTATTCTAGCGACCGCTATGTATCGTTCCAACGACCCTTATGGTGTTTGGTTGTAAGTCAACCTATAGACCAGCTATCCTAGTAGCGTGGATACGAGCAGTCTAAGGCTAAAGACTCGAGAGGGCGTGTTAAGCCAGCTGTTTACCACACATGTACCCCTTGAACACCCAGTGAAAGGACACCACACAAGTGTTATGAAAATAAACAGGATATTTATTAAGATTCACAACAGCCCTGGACTCTTTATGAGGACAGGGTACTAAGCACAAACCAAATCTCTTAGGAAAATACTTCAAGTGCACAATTAAAACAAGTGTCCGAGGACACGGAAAGTTTAAGGTCTCGGGCGGACCCGATAAGGCAAGTCGGAAGCGAGGGACTCGGGACCCTAGAGTAAAGAGGCTATGCAGGCACCGAAATGCCGAGTTACCTAGCCACGAGGGCTGCGGCTGCACAAGTCTTACAGGCGTCGGGGTCTTCGCTGACAAGCCAGGAGCCGGAAGAAAAGGAGTTGCTGGCCGGCGACCAGTGATGAATAGTTCGTAGAGATCCAAGCCTGGATCAGAGATTGTTGATACCTGAAAGCAGAGGGGACCAAGTTCGTACTACTAGCCAGTAGTCAGAGGGTACCAGGATGGCACCGGTTGGCCGTCACCTCGACCAGGTGAGTGGGCGACGCTAGGCTCTGCAGTCTCACGGACCAGGAGGCGTTGTCGGCGACCACGGCGGAGGTGCGAGCTGTCCCACGAAGGATGATGCTGTCGGCGTCGCTGGGCCCAGGATGGGGCAACAAGCCTTGGCAGATCTCAGGGCCACGTGGTGGGCCTAAGATGGCGTCTTGAGTGGACCAGGAGGGTCCGGGGTGCTTCTTGCAAGGATGGAAGCAAGGGCCAGTCTGGAGCAACCAGACCAGCAGTGTTGATTGTCGGATGTCGTCACAGAAGGGCACAAGCCAGCGGCGAGTGACCAGACAACGTGCTGAGCAGCGAGCAGAAGGGCCCCACACAGATCGTGGAGATGCTGGGAGACTGCACTTCGGTGCTAGAGCGGCTCAGGGTCGGGGCTTCTCGGACCCCAGAGCACTCACCAGGGAATCGCTTCGATGGTCGTGCTGGTTTAAGAGCGTGCAGGTTCTGATGATGGCCGGTCCCTCGAGGTCTCGTCGCACCCACAGATCACAGCTGAGCTGATGACGTGGGTAGAGGTCAGAGGTGCCAGGGAAGCCGGTTCTCGTCGAGCTGGGCCGTCGGATCCTTGAGGAAGGACTTGCAGCAAACCGCAGAGTTCTTAGATGGTGCCCGCTGATGCAGGGTGACTACTCCTTAGTCACAAGGGAGAAATCTTGAGAAGAGTCTTGAGTGTCCTTTCGTAGAAAGTAGTTCTTGATTCAAAGATGATCTAATTTGGAAGGGTCCCCGCTCCGGCCTTTATTCTAAAGAAAGGGGTGGGTACATGACTAGGTCCGGCCCTAAGGGTGGGACCAGGAAGGGGGGTAGTTACACCCCTCTCCCCTGCCGGACTTTCCCCAGGCCAGGGCTGGTGCCCCTGGAAGTGGTTCTGACCGGCAGATGCGTAGTGAGCACCGGGGTGCCACTCCGCAGTCACCTTCTCGCAAAAGCCCTACCTACCCAGAATACACAAACCCTGTCTGGGACGGTGCGAACACCGCCCTCGACAGGAAACCCTTTGTCCAAGCTCCCCTCACTGGAAGGACTCCCAGCAGCAGGAGGTCAGACTCGTGTCTGTGGTGGCAGCATCCATTTTGTGGAGCTGAGGCTTTAGTTAACTTTAACCGGGGTTCACAGTTACGTACATGTCGTGTCCCTCTAGAAGGGCGGAATGCTAACCTCGTCGCCAGAATTGGTGAGGGGGCAGCATCCCGATTCGTATGACACCTTACTCGACATGCCTTGATAACGCGACACCGGAGTTACCGATGAGGTACGCGTTATCATGGAACAGCCATTGGGTCTTGGTTCCGCAAGCTGCAACCGGGCTCGGCTCGGGCCAGAGCCTAGTTCACACGAGCCCATGCACTCTGCCTTCAGGATTGTCAAGGCCTGCCATAGGAGTGACTGATAGGAACTTGAGTGTCCATTGTATGGTTAGATATAGGGCTACTATATCTAAAGCAAAGTGTGATTACACGACTTCGCCCCAGCTGTCATGCAGCCAGTTGTGTCAAATTTAGGAGGCCAGCCAGGGGTGGCATAATACATGCTGCAGCCCCTGGCGGCCCTGGGTACACCTATGCCCTGCGTTACGGGGTCTGATAAGGTGGCCCAGTACCAATTGGTAAATGCACCTAGGGTACATATCGTAATTTAGAAAGAGAACAGCCAGGCTGTGGGTCTGATTAGCAGGCCCACAGCCAGAGAAAGTCGTAAACCAGTGAAACAAAAGCAAAAAATCTGGGTGATCATAGGATTGCAGACCCTACTCTCCTACATGACCCCCCCCAAACGTCGGAACAATAAGCTAACCTTGACCAGGTGAGTCTTCTTGTTCTAAGTGGAAATATCTGGAGAGCCCATCGGCATTGCCATGATCAGTACCAGGTCTATGTTCCACTGTAAAGTCCATCCCCTGTAGGGAAATGGACCACCTAAGCAGTTTGGGGTTTTCACCCTTCATCTGATTTAGCCACAAGAGGGGCTTATGGTCGGTCTGAATCTTGAAGTGGGTGCCAAACAAGTATGGCCTCAGCTTCTTCAGGGCCCAAACCACAGCAAAGGCCTCCCTCTCAATAGCTGACCAATTCTTCTCTCTAGGGGTCAGCCTTCTGCTTATAAAAGCAATGGGCTGGTCTTGACCATCAAAATTCAGTTGAGAAAGAACAGCTCCCACACCCAACTCAGAAGCATCTGTTTGGACAATGAATGGCTTGGAGTAGTCCGGACTCTTGAGGATAGGCGCCGTGCACATGGCCTGCTTTAGGTCATCGAATGCTTTTTGACAGCTCGCTGTCCACTGAACCTTTTTTGGCATTTTCTTGCTTGTCAGTTCGTTTAATGGTGTCACGATGGAACCATAGTTCCTGACAAACTTCCGGTAGTATCCAGTCAGGCCCAAGAAAGCTCGAACCTGAGTCTGGGTGGTTGGAGGAGCCCAGTCCCTGATTGACTGTATCTTGCTCTCCAGTGGCTGAACCTGGCCTCCACCTACAAGGTGGCCCAGGTATACAACCTGTGTCTGCCCTATCTGGCACTTGGTGGCCTTGATAGTGAGGCCTGCTGCTTGCAGGGCCTCTAACGCTTTCCGCAGGTGGACCAGGTGATCCTCCCAGGTGGAGCTAAAGACAGCGATATCGTCAAGATACGTCGCACAGAAGTCATCCAGCCCAGTAAGGACTTGATTCACCAACCTTTGGAAGGTGGCAGGTGCATTTTTCAGACCAAAGGGCATTACCACGAACTGATAATGCCCACCAGGGGTTGAAAATGCGGTTTTAGGCTTGGCGTCCTCAGCTAACCTGATTTGCCAATACCCAGCTGTCAGGTCAAACGTACTTAAGTAGTTGGCCGAAGCCAATCTATCGATAAGCTCGTCTGCCCTTGGTATTGGGTGGGCGTCAGTCTTAGTGACTGCATTGAGACCCCTGTAGTCTACGCAGAATCTCATCTCTCTCTTACCACCCTGGGTGTGAGGTTTCGGCACTAGAACTACGGGACTAGCCCAAGGGCTATCCGAGGGTTCAATGACTCCCAGCTCCAACATTTTCTGCACTTCACTCTTGATGCAGTCTCTAACGTGATCAGGCTGCCGGTAGATTTTACTCTTAACGGGCAAGCTGTCACCAGTGTCAACCTCATGGGTGCACCAATCGGTCTGGCTGGGTGTTAGAGAAAACATATGTCTGAAAGACTGAAGAACCTGTTTACAGTCTCTCTGTTGATGTTCGGAGAGGCTGCCACAAAAGACAACACCATCTACCGATCCATCGTCAGGATTCTGAGTGAGCAGGTCGGGGAGAGGGTCACTCTCCTCCTCCTGTCCCTCATCTAGGGCCATGAGCAAACTCATGTCCTTCCTGTCGACATATGCCTTGAGCCTGTTAACAAGAAGCACCCTGTGGGGGCTCCGGGGAGTTCCCAGGTCGACCAGGTAGGTGACCTCTCCCTTTTTCTCCAGGATGGTGTAGGGCCCGGACCATTTGTCCTTGAGTGCTGCTGGGGCCACTGGCTCCAACACCCACACCTTCTGTCCGGGCTGGTAAACAGTCAAGACAGCCTTTTGGTCATGCCAAGCTTTCTGGAGTTCTTGGCTGGCCTTAAGGTTTTCAGATGCCTTCTCCATGTATTCAGCCATCCGCGAGCGGAGGCCAAGCACATAGTCCACTATGTTGGCTGCAGGCTTTTTGAGAGGTCTCTCCCATCCTTCCTTCACCAAACACAGGGGTCCTCTTACAGGATGCCCGTACAAAAGTTCAAAAGGGCTGTAGCCAACCCCCTTCTGTGGGACTTCTCTGTAGGCGAACAAGAGGCAGGGGATCAGGACGTCCCATCTACGCCGAAGCTTTTCAGGTAGTCCATGAATCATCCCTTTAAGGGTCCTGTTGAATCTCTCAACAAGCCCATTGCATTGTGGATGATAGGGTGTAGTGAACTTGTAGTTGACACCACATTCCTTCCACATAGCAGTTAAGTAGCTCGACATAAAGTTTGCACCTCTGTCGGAGACGACCTCCTTAGGGAAGCCCACTCTGGAGAATACTCCAACTAGGGCTCTTGCCACAACAGGTGCTGTAGTGGTCCTAAGGGGAATAGCTTCAGGATACCTGGTGGCATGATCCACTACCACCAGTATAAACTTGTGCCCTGAGGCTGTTGGTGGTTCCATGGGACCGACGATGTCGATCCCCACCCGTTCAAAGGGCACCCCCACCACAGGCATTGGTATAAGGGGGGCCTTTGTCGTGCCACCTGACTTACCACTGGCTTGGCAAGTGACACAGGAGCGGCAAAACTCCTTGGTATCTTCGTTCATATGAGGCCAGTGAAAGTGTGAGACAAGCCTGTCCCACGTTTTCGTCTGGCCTAAGTGACCTGCTAAGGGAATCTCGTGGGCCAAGGTAAGTAGGAAACCACGCTGAGACAAGGGTACAACCAGCCTCCTGGTCATGCCAGGCTTGGGGTCTCTTGACTCAGTGTACAGGAGTCCGTCTTCCCAGTATACCTTGTGGGTACCTGTGGCGTTCCCAGCAGCCTCAGCAGCAGCCTGCTGTCTGAGGGGTTCAAGAGAAGGGCAGTCTAACTGGTCCTTCCCCAGGTCTTCCCTTGAGGGTCCCCCTGAACCCAAGAATTCAACTTGATCAAGTTCGAACTCCCTAGGTTCAGTTTCCCTCAATTCTTGTAGGTCAGCCTCCTCTGAGACTTGATCCACGACCTGGGGCAAGGGGGAAGGCGCAGCCTTAACCCTACTGCTCTTTTTCTTGGGAGGTGTCTGGTCCATTGTTCCAGGATCCAGCACCTGTTCAGTGGGGCATTTCCTGACCTGTGACCTGGTCACAGCGAACACATGTGCTGGCAAACCTAACATTTCCATGTGAGTCCGGTGCTCCACTTCTGACCATTGTGATGACTCCAAATCATTGCCCAACAAACAATCCACTGGGAGGTCTGGACTAACTACAACCTTCTTTTGGCCAGTTACCCCTCCCCAGGAGAAAGCTACAATCGCCATACTGTGATTGGTAGTGACATTGCTTGCATTGGTCACCAGGAATTCTGTACCTGGCATGATCTGTCCAGGGTCCACAAAGTTAGGCGTCACCATGGTGACGCTGGCACAAGTGTCCCTATAGGCCTGAGCCATCTTTCCATTTATGAAAGGCGTCTGTCTGTATTTGCCCAAGGTATTGGGACTTATGTCAGGGGACACGTCCGCGTCCCCTGTACTGACAAGGACAGCCTGAGTGAGTGTGCCAACTAAGTTGTCACGCCCCTCAGAACCCAGGGTTAACCCTACTAAACCCTTGGGAGGCGCACTACCACTGCTGACTGTACTAGGGGGCACAGGTGCCTTAGGGGCTGCAGTGGCAGGAGTCTGCCCTCCTCCTTTCTTGGTGCACTCACTAAACCAGTGAGATTTACTTTTACAGTACTGGCACCATCTTTTGGATTGGCCTTCTTTCTTCTTTTGGGGAGCCTGACCCCCCCCCCCTCTTTGGGTTGTTGGGGACCTGTCGAAGACTTCTGGTCATTTTGTTCCCCCTTAGAATCTTTACCCTTTTGGTCTGCTTTCTTCTGACCACCTTGATTCTGGCCCTGGTTCTGTTTGACTCTTGTGCGAACCCATCTGTCTGCCTTCTTTCCCAATTCTTGGGGAGAGGTCAGATCCGAGTCGACAAGATGCTGATGCAACAACTGGTTCTGACAATTGTTTAAAATTTGTTCTCTCATCATCAAATTATACAATCCTTTGTAATCAGTAACCTTACTGCCCAGCAACCAGCCCTCAAAAGCCTTAGTGGCACAATCGACAAAGTCAGACCAGTCTTGAGACTGCGTTTTCTGGGTATCCCTGAACAGCACCCTGTACTGCTCAGTGGTTAGGCCGAACCCTTCAACGAGTGTATTTTTCAAGACTTGGTAATCGTTCGCATCCTCCACCCTTGTGGTGAGGAGCTTGTCTCTTCCTTTACCTTCAAAGGAGAGCCACAAGATAGCTGCCCACTGACTCTGGGGAACACCTTGCACAGTGCAGGCCCTCTCCAAAGCAGTAATCCATTTGTGGATGTCGTCCCCTTGTTTAAAGGGGGGCACTATCTTACCAAGGTGTTTCGTATCGAAACTCTTTTCCCTATTGCTAGGTACATTGCTGCCACCAGTGGGGACTACCCCACTTAACTGTTGCTCTCTCGCAAAGGCAAGCCTTTCTTTGGCCAGGGCAAGTTCTTCCCTTTCGATCCTCAGATTAGCTGCCCTTTCCTTAGCTTCGCACACTCTCCGCTGAGGGGACGTCATCCCTCTCTGAGAAGAGTTGCGAGAGCCATTGGTTTGAAGGGATCTGCCAGAGTCTCTTGACAGAGATCGGGCTCGTCCATTCCCAATGTTAAGCTGACCTGATAGTGGCCCCAGGGGTCCCCCAGTACCGCTATCATGTTTGCTTAAGTTGGACCTGCTTAGTCTGACGACTTCTACCTGTCCCTTATCTGCCTCATCCCCAGAGGGATCCTCATCCTCATCCTCCTCCACATTCTCATTCTCGGTTGAGAGGAGGATTAGGTCAGGGTCACCTCTGGTTCCCTCGAGGGGAGGCATGTCTCCTTCTGGATTAGAATGGCTAAGAAGCTTCTCAGCCTTTCTGGCATCATAAGTCTCGAGGAGACCAATCAGAAAGGAGGTGGTGGGGTTAGCCCCTTGCTTAATCTTCCTAGAGGTACATACTTGTCGTAACTCATGGAAGTTAAGCGCAGTATATCTTGAAGGGATGACCTGTGGAGGGTCAACTGACACAAGGGGAGACTCAGAGTTTCCTCCTTTGTCCGACATACTGCTTCTAGTGTGGTGTAAGTGATGCACATACCTACACTATGTGTTTACCTACTGTTCCCTTGCTAAGAGTTGCAGCCAAGGTGTGCTAGGCCTTGAGGAGCTGCAACAGCTGGTTCAGTAGAACTCAGAGTATTCTAAGCTTTAGTTATATGTACTAACAGTACTTATGCGATCTTTCAACAAGATATTCTTAGGATACGTGTGGTAAAACAACAGCAAGCTCAAATCCCAACCGCTGCTCACCAATGTGAGAAGTTGGCCCGATATGCAACGTTCGCTATTCTAGCGACCTCAATGTATCGTTCCAACGACCCTTATGGTGTTTGGTTGTAAGTCAACCTATAGACCAGCTATCCTAGTAGCGTGGATACGAGCAGTCTAAGGCTAAAGACTCGAGAGGGCGTGTTAAGCCAGCTGTTTACCACACATGTACCCCTTGAACGCCCAGTGAAAGGACACCACACAAGTGTTATGAAAATAAATAGGATATTTATTAAGATTCACAACAGCCCTGGACTCTTTATGAGGACAGGGTACTAAGCACAAACCAAATCTCTTAGGAAAATACTTCAAGTGCACAATTAAAACAAGTGTCCGAGGACACGGAAAGTTTAAGGTCTCGGGCGGACCCGATAAGGCAAGTCGGAAGCGAGGGACTCGGGACCCTAGAGTAAAGAGGCTATGCAGGCACCGAAATGCCGAGTTACCTAGCCACGAGGGCTGCGGCTGCACAAGTCTTACAGGCGTCGGGGTCTTCGCTGACGAGCCAGGAGCCGGAAGAAAAGGAGTTGCTGGCCGGCGACCAGTGATGAATAGTTCGTAGAGATCCAAGCCTGGATCAGAGATTGTTGATACCTGAAAGCAGAGGGGACCAAGTTCGTACTACTAGCCAGTAGTCAGAGGGTACCAGGATGGCACCGGTTGGCCGTCACCTCGACCAGGTGAGTGGGCGACGCTAGGCTCTGCAGTCTCACGGACCAGGAGGCGTTGTCGGCGACCACGGCGGAGGTGCGAGCTGTCCCACGAAGGATGATGCTGTCGGCGTCGCTGGGCCCAGGATGGGGCAACAAGCCTTGGCAGATCTCAGGGCCACGTGGTGGGCCTAAGATGGCGTCTTGAGTGGACCAGGAGGGTCCGGGGTGCTTCTTGCAAGGATGGAAGCAAGGGCCAGTCTGGAGCAACCAGACCAGCAGTGTTGATTGTCGGATGTCGTCACAGAAGGGCACAATCCAGCGGCGAGTGACCAGACAACGTGCTGAGCAGCGAGCAGAAGGGCCCCACGCAGATCGTGGAGATGCTGGGAGACTGCACTTCGGTGCTAGAGCGGCTCAGGGTCGGGGCTTCTCGGACCCCAGAGCACTCACCAGGGAATCGCTTCGATGGTCGTGCTGGTTTAAGAGCGTGCAGGTTCTGATGATGGCCGGTCCCTCAAGGTCTCGTCGCACCCACAGATCACAGCTGAGCTGATGACGTGGGTAGAGGTCAGAGGTGCCAGGGAAGCCGGTTCTCGTCGAGCTGGGCCGTCGGATCCTTGAGGAAGGACTTGCAGCAAACCGCAGAGTTCTTAGATGGTGCCCGCTGATGCAGGGTGACTACTCCTTAGTCACAAGGGAGAAATCTTGAGAAGAGTCTTGAGTGTCCTTTCGTAGAAAGTAGTTCTTGATTCAAAGATGATCTAATTTGGAAGGGTCCCCGCTCCGGCCTTTATTCTAAAGAAAGGGGTGGGTACATGACTAGGTCCGGCCCTAAGGGTGGGACCAGGAAGGGGGGTAGTTACACCCCTCTCCCCTGCCGGACTTTCCCCAGGCCAGGGCTGGCGCCCCTGGAACTGGTTCTGACCGGCAGATGCGTAGTGAGCACCGGGGTGCCACTCCGCAGTCACCTTCTCGCAAAAGCCCTACCTACCCAGAATACACAAACCCTGTCTGGGACGGTGCGAACACCGCCCTCGACAGGAAACCCTTTGTCCAAGCTCCCCTCACTGGAAGGACTCCCAGCAGCAGGAGGTCAGACTCGTGTCTGTGGTGGCAGCATCCATTTTGTGGAGCTGAGGCTTTAGTTAACTTTAACCGGGGTTCACAGTTACGTACATGTCGTGTCCCTCTAGAAGGGCGGAATGCTAACCTCGTCGCCAGAATTGGTGAGGGGGCAGCATCCCGATTCGTATGACACCTTACTCGACATGCCTTGATAACGCGACACCGGAGTTACCGATGAGGTACGCGTTATCATGGAACAGCCATTGGGTCTTGGTTCCGCAAGCTGCAACCGGGCTCGGCTCGGGCCAGAGCCTAGTTCACACGAGCCCATGCACTCTGCCTTCAGGATTGTCAAGGCCTGCCATAGGAGTGACTGATAGGAACTCGAGTGTCCATTGTATGGTTAGATATAGGGCTACTATATCTAAAGCAAAGTGTGATTACACGACTTCGCCCCAGCTGTCATGCAGCCAGTTGTGTCAAATTTAGGAGGCCAGCCAGGGGTGGCATAATACATGCTGCAGCCCCTGGCGGCCCTGGGTACACCTATGCCCTGCGTTACGGGGTCTGATAAGGTGGCCCAGTACCAATTGGTAAATGCACCTAGGGTACATATCGTAATTTAGAAAGAGAACAGCCAGGCTGTGGGTCTGATTAGCAGGCCCACAGCCAGAGAAAGTCGTAAACCAGTGAAACAAAAGCAAAAAATCTGGGTGATCATAGGATTGCAGACCCTACTCTCCTACATGGAGTCATCGTTTTTCATCAGAAAATGAATTTTTCGGACTGTACCAAAAATGATTCAAAATGTCAAATGGATCGTGCCTTATGTTGAATAACCACTTTTTAACCCCTCAGAGTGACCAAAATTGCCATTTTTACAGAGTTTTGCTTACTCAAAAGCTTCAATTTTGACCAATTTCAGGCACATAAATGACTTTAAACACACTTATTTTAGTTGAAAAAGTCTTAATTCACATCCAACAGTCGTTTGGAGTCAAAAGATTAAGTGTTAAAATTTCATCGATATGGACCATTTTGGGGACGTTCGACAGGTCCGGAGTCATCGTTTTTCATCAGAAAATTATTTTTTCAGACTGTACCAAAAATGATTCAAAATGTCAAATGGATCGTGCCTTATGTTGAATAACCACTTTTTAACCCCTCAGAGTGACCAAAATTGCCATTTGTACAGAGTTTTGCTTACTGAAAAGCTTCAATTTTGACCAATTTCAGGCACATAAATGACTTTAAACACACTTATTTTAGTTGAAAAAGTCTTAATTCACATCCAACAGTCGTTTGGAGTCAAAAGATTAAATGTTAAAATTTCATCCATGTTGACCATTTTGGGAACGTTCGACAGGTCCGGAGTCATCGTTTTTCATCAGAAAATGAATTTTTCGGACTGTACCAAAAATGATTCAAAATGTGAAATGGATCGTGCCTCATGTTGAATAACCACTTTTTAACCCCTCAGAGTGACCAAAATTGCCATTTTTACAGAGTTTTGCTTACTCAAAAGCTTCAATTTTGACCAATTTCAGGCACATAAATGACTTTAAACACACTTATTTTAGTTGAAAAAGTCACAATTCACATCCAACAGTCGTTTGGAGTCAAAAGATTAAATGTTAAAATTTCATCGATATGGACCATTTTGGGGACGTTCGACAGGTCCGGAGTCATCGTTTTTCATCAGAAAATGAATTTTTCGGACTGTACCAAAAATGATTATAAATGTCAAATGGATCGTGCCTCATGTTGAATAACCACTTTTTAACCCCTCAGAGTGACCAAAATTGCTATTTTTACAGAGTTTTGCTTACTCAAAAGCTTCAATTTTGACCAATTTCAGGCACATAAATGACTTTAAACACACTTATCTTAGTTGAAAAAGTCTTAATTCACATCCAACAGTCGTTTGGAGTCAAAAGATTAAATGTTAAAATTTCATCCATATTGACCATTTTGGGAACGTTCGACAGGTCCGGAGTCATCGTTTTTCATCAGAAAATTAATTTTTCGGACTGTACCAAAAATGATTCAAAATGTCAAATGGATCGTGCCTCATGTTGAATAACCACTTTTTAACCCCTCAGAGTGACCAAAATTGCCATTTGTACAGAGTTTTGCTTACTGAAAAGCTTCAATTTTGACCAATTTCAGGCACATAAATTACTATAAACACACTTATTTTAGTTGAAAAAGTCTTAATTTACATCCAACAGTCGTTTGGAGTCAAAAGATTAAATGTTAAAATTTCATCGATATGGACCATTTTGGGGACGTTCGACACGTCCGGAGTCATCGTTTTTCATCAGAAAATGAATTTTTCGGACTGTACCAAAAATGATTGAAAATGTCAAATGGATCGTGCCTCATGTTGAATAACCACTTTTTAACCCCTCAGAGTGACCAAAATTGCCATTTTTACAGAGTTTTGTTTACACAAAAGCTTCAATTTTGACCAATTTCAGGCACATAAATGATTTTAAACACACTTATTTTAGTTGAAAAAGTCTTAATTCACATCCAACAGTCGTTTGGAGTCAAAAGATTAAGTGTTAAAATTTCATCGATATGGACCATTTTGTGGACGTTCGACAGGTCCGGAGTCATCGTTTTTCATCAGAAAATGAATTTTTCGGACTGTACCAAAAATGATTCAAAATGTGAAATGGATCGTGCCTCATGTTGAATAACCACTTTTTAACCCCTCAGAGTGACCAAAATTGCCATTTTTACAGAGTTTTGCTTACTCAAAAGCTTCAATTTTGACCAATTTCAGGCACATAAATGACTTTAAACACACTTATTTTAGTTGAAAAAGTCACAATTCACATCCAACAGTCGTTTGGAGTCAAAAGATTAAATGTTAAAATTTCATCGATATGGACCATTTTGGGGACGTTCGACAGGTCCGGAGTCATCGTTTTTCATCAGAAAATGAATTTTTCGGACTGTACCAAAAATGATTATAAATGTCAAATGGATCGTGCCTCATGTTGAATAACCACTTTTTAACCCCTCAGAGTGACCAAAATTGCTATTTTTACAGAGTTTTGCTTACTCAAAAGCTTCAATTTTGACCAATTTCAGGCACATAAATGACTTTAAACACACTTATCTAAGTTGAAAAAGTCTTAATTCACATCCAACAGTCGTTTGGAGTCAAAAGATTAAGTGTTAAAATTTCATCGATATGGACCATTTTGTGGACGTTCGACAGGTCCGGAGTCATCGTTTTTCATCAGAAAATGAATTTTTCGGACTGTACCAAAAATGATTCAAAATGTCAAATGGATCGTGCCTCATGTTGAATAACCACTTTTTAACCCCTCAGAGTGACCAAAATTGCCATTTTTACAGAGTTTTGCTTCCTCAAAAGCTTCAATTTTGACCAATTTCAGGCACATAAATGACTTTAAACACACTTATTTTAGTTGAAAAAGTCTTAATTCACATCCAACAGTCGTTTGGAGTAAAAAGATTAATTGTTAACATTTCATCGATATGGACCATTTTGGGGACGTTCGACAGGTCCGGAGTCATCGTTTTTCATCAGAAAATGAATTTTTCGGACTGTACCAAAAATGATTCAAAATGTGAAATGGATCGTGCCTCACGTTGAATAACCACTTTTTAACCCCTCAGAGTGACCAAAATTGCCATTTTTACAGAGTTTTGCTTACTCAAAAGCTTCAATTTTGACAAATTTCAGGCACATAAATGACTTTAAACACACTTGCTTTAGTTGAAAATGTCACAATTCACATCCAACAGTCGTTTGGAGTCAAAAGATTAAATGTTAAAATTTCATCGATATGGACCATTTTGGGGACGTTCGACAGGTCCGGAGTCATCGTTTTTCATCAGAAAATGAATTTTTCGGACTGTACCAAAAATGATTCAAAATGTCAAATGGATCGTGCCTTATGTTGAATAATCACTTTTTAACCCCTCAGAGTGACCAAAATTGCCATTTTTACAGAGTTTTGCTTACTCAAAAGCTTCAATTTTGACCAATTTCAGGCACATAAATGACTTTAAACACACTTATTTTAGTTGAAAAAGTCTTAATTCACATCCAACAGTCGTTTGGAGTCAAAAGATTAAATGTTAAAATTTCATCCATGTTGACCATTTTTGGAACGTTCGACAGGTCCGGAGTCATTGTTTCTCATCAGAAAATGAATTTTTCGGACTGTACCAAAAATGATTCAAAATGTGAAATGGATCGTGCCTCATGTTGAATAACCACTTTTTAACCCCTCAGAGTGACCAAAATTGCCATTGTTACAGAGTTTTGCTTACTCAAAAGCTTCAATTTTGACCAATTTCAGGCACATAAATGACTTTAAACACACTTATTTTAGTTGAAAAAGTCACAATTCACATCCAACAGTCGTTTGGAGTCAAAAGATTAAATGTTAAAATTTCATCGATATGGACCATTTTGGGGACGTTCGACAGGTCCGGAGTCATCGTTTTTCATCAGAAAATGAATTTTTTGGACTGTACCAAAAATGATTCAAAATGTCAAATGGATCGTGCCTCATGTTTAATAACCACTTTTTAACCCCTCAGAGTGACCAAAATTGCCATTTTTACAGAGTTTTGCTTACTCAAAAGCTTCAATTTTGACCAATTTCAGGCACATAAATGACTTTAAACACACTTATTTTAGTTGAAAAAGTCACAATTCACATCCAACAGTCGTTTGGAATCAAAAGATTAAATGTGTTAAAATTTCATCGATATGGACCATTTTGGGGACGTTTGACAGGTCCGGAGTCATCGTTTTTCATCAGAAAATGAATTTTTCGGACTGTACCAAAAATGATTCAAAATGTCAAATGGATCGTGCCTCATGTTAAATAACCACTTTTTAACCCCTCAGAGTGACCAAAATTGCCATTTTTACAGAGTTTTGCTTACTCAAAAGCTACAATTTTGACCAATTTCAGGCACATAAATGACTTTAAACACACTTATTTTAGTTGAAAAAGTCTTAATTCACATCCAACAGTCGTTTGGAGTCAAAAGATTAAATGTTAAAATTTCATCCATATTGACCATTTTGGGAACGTTCGACAGGTCCGGAGTCATCGTTTTTCATCAGAAAATGAATTTTTCGGACTGTACCAAAAATGATTCAAAATGTCAAATGGATCGTGCCTTATGTTGAATAACCACTTTTTAACCCCTCAGAGTGACCAAAATTGCCATTTTTACAGAGTTTTGCTTACTCAAAAGCTTCAATTTTGACCAATTTCAGGCACATAAATGACTTTAAACACACTTATTTTAGTTGAAAAAGTCTTAATTCACATCCAACAGTCGTTTGGAGTCAAAAGATTAAGTGTTAAAATTTCATCGATATGGACCATTTTGGGGACGTTCGACAGGTCCGGAGTCATTGTTTTTCATCAGAAAATTATTTTTTCAGACTGTACCAAAAATGATTCAAAATGTCAAATGGATCGTGCCTTATGTTGAATAACCACTTTTTAACCCCTCAGAGTGACCAAAATTGCCATTTGTACAGAGTTTTGCTTACTGAAAAGCTTCAATTTTGACCAATTTCAGGCACATAAATGACTTTAAACACACTTATTTTAGTTGAAAAAGTCTTAATTCACATCCAACAGTCGTTTGGAGTCAAAAGATTAAATGTTAAAATTTCGTCCATGTTGACCATTTTGGGAACGTTCGACAGGTCCGGAGTCATCGTTTTTCATCAGAAAATGAATTTTTCGGACTGTACCAAAAATGATTCAAAATGTGAAATGGATCTTGCCTCATGTTGAATAACCACTTTTTAACCCCTCAGAGTGACCAAAATTGCCATTTTTACAGAGTTTTGCTTACTCAAAAGCTTCAATTTTGACCAATTTCAGGCACATAAATGACTTTAAACACACTTATCTTAGTTGAAAAAGTCTTAATTCACATCCAACAGTTGTTTGGAGTCAAAAGATTAAGTGTTAAAATTTCATCGATATGGACCATTTTGGGGACGTTCGACAGGTCCGGAGTCATCGTTTTTCATCTGAAAATGTATTTTTCGGACTGTACCAAAAATGATTCAAAATGTCAAATGGATCGTGCCTCATGTTAAATAACCACTTTTTAACCCCTCAGAGTGACCAAAATTGCCATTTTTACAGAGTTTTGCTTACTCAAAAGCTACAATTTTGACCAATTTCAGGCACATAAATGACTTTAAACACACTTATTTTAGTTGAAAAAGTCTTAATTCACATCCAACAGTCGTTTGGAGTCAAAAGATTAAATGTTAAAATTTCATCCATATTGACCATTTTGGGAACGTTCGACAGGTCCGGAGTCATCGTTTTTCATCAGAAAATGAATTTTTCGGACTGTACCAAAAATGATTCAAAATGTCAAATGGATCGTGCCTTATGTTGAATAACCACTTTTTAACCCCTCAGAGTGACCAAAATTGCCATTTTTACAGAGTTTTGCTTACCCAAAAGCTTCAATTTTGACCAATTTCAGGCACATAAATGACTTTAAACACACTTATTTTAGTTGAAAAATTCTTAATTCACATCCAACAGTCGTTTGGAGTCAAAAGATTAAGTGTTAAAATTTCATCGATATGGACCATTTTGGGGACGTTCGACAGGTCCGGAGTCATCGTTTTTCATAAGAAAATTAATTTTTCAGACTGTACCAAAAATGATTCAAAATGTCAAATGGATCGTGCCTTATGTTGAATAACCACTTTTTAACCCCTCAGAGTGACCAAAATTGCCATTTTTACAGAGTTTTGCTTACTCAAAAGCTTCAATTTTGACCAATTTCAGGCACATAAATGACTTTAAACACACTTATTTTAGTTGAAAAAGTCACAATTCACATCCAACAGTCGTTTGGATTCAAAAGAATAAATGTTAAAATTTCATCGATATGGACCATTTTGGGGACGTTCGACAGGTCCGGAGTCATCGTTTTTCATCAGAAAATGAATTTTTTGGACTGTACCAAAAATGATTCAAAATGTCAAATGGATCGTGCCTCATGTTTAATAACCACTTTTTAACCCCTCAGAGTGACCAAAATTGCCATTTTTACAGAGTTTTGCTTACTCAAAAGCTTCAATTTTGACCAATTTACAGGCACATAAATGACTTTAAACACAGTTATTTTAGTTGAAAAAGTCACAATTCACATCCAACAGTCGTTTGGAGTCAAAAGATTAAATGTGTTAAAATTTCATCGATATGGACCATTTTGGGGACGTTTGACAGGTCCGGAGTCATCGTTTTTCATCAGAAAATGAATTTTTCGGACTGTACCAAAAATGATTCAAAATGTCAAATGGATCGTGCCTCATGTTGAATAACCACTTTTTAACCCCTCAGAGTGACCAAAATTGCCATTTTTACAGAGTTTTGCTTACTCAAAAGCTTCAATTTTGACCAATTTCAGGCACATAAATGACTTTAAACACACTTATTTTAGTTGAAAAAGTCTTAATTCACATCCAACAGTCGTTTGGAGTCAAAAGATTAAGTGTTAAAATTTCATCGATATGGACCATTTTGGGGACGTTCGACAGGTCCGGAGTCATCGTTTTTCATCAGAAAAATAATTTTTCGGACTGTACCAAAAATGATTCAAAATCTCAAATGGATCGTGCCTCATGTTGAATAACCACTTTTTAACCCCTCAGAGTGACCAAAATTGCCATTTTTACAGAGTTTTGCTTACTCAAAACCTACAATTTTGACCAATTTCAGGCACATAAATGACTTTAAACACACTTATCTTAGTTGAAAAAGTCTTAATTCACATCCAACAGTCGTTTGGAGTCAAAAGATCAAGTTTAAAATTTCATTGATATGGACCATTTTGGGAACGTTCGACAGGTCCGGAGTCATCGTTTTTCATCTGAAAATGTATTTTTCGGACTGTACCAAAAATGATTCAAAATGTCAAATGAATCGTGCCTCATGTTAAATAACCACTTTTTAACCCCTCAGAGTGACCAAAATTGCCATTTTTACAGAGTTTTGCTTACTCAAAAGCTACAATTTTGACCAATTTCAGGCACATAAATGACTTTAAACACACTTATTTTAGTTGAAAAAGTTTTAATTCACATCCAACAGTCGTTTGGAGTCAAAAGATTAAATGTTAAAATTTCATCCATATTGACCATTTTGGGAACGTTCAACAGGTCCGGAGTCATCGTTTTTCATCTGAAAATGTATTTTTCGGACTGTACCAAAAATGATTCAAAATGTCAAATGGATCGTGCCTTATGTTGAATAACCACTTTTTAACCCCTCAGAGTGACCAAAATTGCCATTTTTACAGAGTTTTGCTTACTCAAAAGCTTCAATTTTGACCAATTTCAGGCACATAAATGACTTTAGACACACTTATTTTAGTTGAAAAAGTCTTAATTCACATCCAACAGTCGTTTCGAGTCAAAAGATTAAGTGTTAAAATTTCATCGATATGGACCATTTTGGGGACGTTCGACAGGTCCGGAGTCATCGTTTTTCATCAGAAAATTAATTTTTCAGACTGTACCAAAAATGATTCAAAATGTCAAATGGATCGTGCCTTATGTTGAATAACCACTTTTTAACCCCTCAGAGTGACCAAAATTGCCATTTGTACAGAGTTTTGCTTACTGAAAAGCTTCAATTTTGACCAATTTCAGGCACATAAATTACTATAAACACACTTATTTTAGTTGAAAAAGTCTTAATTTACATCCAACAGTCGTTTGGAGTCAAAAGATTAAATGTTAAAATTTCATCGATATGGACCATTTTGGGGACGTTCGACACGTCCGGAGTCATCGTTTTTCATCAGAAAATGAATTTTTCGGACTGTACCAAAAATGATTGAAAATGTCAAATGGATCGTGCCTCATGTTGAATAACCACTTTTTAACCCCTCAGAGTGACCAAAATTGCCATTTTTACAGAGTTTTGTTTACTCAAAAGCTTCAATTTTGACCAATTTCAGGCACATAAATGACTTTAAACACACTTATTTTAGTTGAAAAAGTCACAATTCACATCCAACAGTCGTTTGGAGTCAAAAGATTAAATGTTAAAATTTCATCGATATGGACCATTTTGGGGACGTTCGACAGGTCCGGAGTCATCGTTTTTCATCAGAAAATGAATTTTTTGGACTGTACCAAAAATGATTTAAAATGTCAAATGGATCGTGCCTCATGTTTATTAACCACTTTTTAACCCCTCAGAGTGACCAAAGTTGCCATTTTTACAGAGTTTTGCTTACTCAAAAGCTTCAATTTTGACCAATTTCAGGCACATAAATGACTTCAAACACAGTTATTTTAGTTGAAAAAGTCACATTCACATCCAACAGTCGTTTGGAGTCAAAAGATTAAATGTGTTAAAATTTCATCGATATGGACCATTTTGGGGACGTTTGACAGGTCCGGAGTCATCGTTTTTCATCAGAAAATGAATTTTTCGGACTGTACCAAAAATTATTCAAAATGTCAAATGGATCGTGCCTCATGTTGAATAACCACTTTTTAACCCCTCAGAGTGACCAAAATTGCCATTTTTACAGAGTTTTGCTTACTCAAAAGCTTCAATTTTGACCAATTTCAGGCACATAAATGACTTTAAACACACTTATTTTAGTTGAAAAAGTCTTAATTCACATCCAACAGTCGTTTGGAGTCAAAAGATTAAGTGTTAAAATGTCATCGATATGGACCATTTTGGGGACGTTCGACAGGTCCGGAGTCATCGTTTTTCATCAGAAAATTAATTTTTCGGACTGTACCAAAAATGATTCAAAATCTCAAATGGATCGTGCCTCATGTTGAATAACCACTTTTTAACCCCTCAGAGTGACCAAAATTGCCATTTTTACAGAGTTTTGCTTACTCAAAAGCTACAATTTTGACCAATTTCAGGCACATAAATGACTTTAAACACACTTATTTTAGTTGAAAAAGTATTAATTCACATCCAACAGTCGTTTGGAGTCAAAAGATTAAATGTTAAAATTTCATCCATATTGACCATTTTGGGAACGTTCAACAGGTCCGGAGTCATCGTTTTTCATCTGAAAATGTATTTTTCGGACTGTACCAAAAATGATTCAAAATGTCAAATGGATCGTGCCTTATGTTGAATAACCAATTTTTAACCCCTCAGAGTGACCAAAATTGCCATTTTTACAGAGTTTTGCTTACTCAAAAGCTTCAATTTTGACCTATTTCAGGCACATAAATGACTTTAGACACACTTATTTTAGTTGAAAAAGTCTTAATTCACATCCAACAGTCGTTTCGAGTCAAAAGATTAAGTGTTAAAATTTCATCGATATGGACCATTTTGGGGACGTTCGACAGGTCCGGAGTCATCGTTTTTCATCAGAAAATTAATTTTTCAGACTGTACCAAAAATGATTCAAAATGTCAAATGGATCGTGCCTTATGTTGAATAACCACTTTTTAACCCCTCAGAGTGACCAAAATTGCCATTTGTACAGAGTTTTGCTTACTGAAAAGCTTCAATTTTGACCAATTTCAGGCACATAAATTACTATAAACACACTTATTTTAGTTGAAAAAGTCACAATTCACATCCAACAGTCGTTTGGAGTCAAAAGATTAAATGTTAAAATTTCATCGATATGGACCATTTTGGGGACGTTCGACAGGTCCGGAGTCATCGTTTTTCATCAGAAAATGAATTTTTTGGACTGTACCAAAAATGATTTAAAATGTCAAATGGATCGTGCCTCATGTTTATTAACCACTTTTTAACCCCTCAGAGTGACCAAAGTTGCCATTTTTACAGAGTTTTGCTTACTCAAAAGCTTCAATTTTGACCAATTTCAGGCACATAAATGACTTCAAACACAGTTATTTTAGTTGAAAAAGTCACAATTCACATCCAACAGTCGTTTGGAGTCAAAAGATTAAATGTGTTAAAATTTCATCGATATGGACCATTTTGGGGACGTTTGACAGGTCCGGAGTCATCGTTTTTCATCAGAAAATGAATTTTTCGGACTGTACCAAAAATGATTCAAAATGTCAAATGGATCGTGCCTCATGTTGAATAACCACTTTTTAACCCCTCAGAGTGACCAAAATTGCCATTTTTACAGAGTTTTGCTTACTCAAAAGCTTCAATTTTGACCAATTTCAGGCACATAAATGACTTTAAACACACTTATTTTAGTTGAAAAAGTCTTAATTCACATCCAACAGTCGTTTGGAGTCAAAAGATTAAGTGTTAAAATATCATCGATATGGACCATTTTGGGGACGTTCGACAGGTCCGGAGTCATCGTTTTTCATCAGAAAATTAATTTTTCGGACTGTACCAAAAATGATTCAAAATCTCAAATGGATCGTGCCTCATGTTGAATAACCACTTTTTAACCCCTCAGAGTGACCAAAATTGCCATTTTTACAGAGTTTTGCTTACTCAAAAGCTGCAATTTTGACCAATTTCAGGCACATAAATGACTTTAAACACACTTATCTTAGTTGAAAAAGTCTTAATTCACATCCAACAGTCGTTTGGAGTCAAAAGATTAAGTGTTAAAATTTCATTGATATGGACCATTTTGGGAACGTTCGACAGGTCCGGAGTCATCGTTTTTCATCAGAAAATGAATTTTTCGGACTGTACCAAAAATGATTCAAAATGTCAAATGGATCGTGCCTCATGTTGAATAACCACTTTTTAACCCCTCAGAGTGACCAAAATTGCCATTTTTACAGAGTTTTGCTTACTCAAAAGCTTCAATTTTGACCAATTTCAGGCACATAAATGACTTTAAACACACTTATTTTAGTTGAAAAAGTCTTAATTCACATCCAACAGTCGTTTGGAGTCAAAAGATTAAGTGTTAAAATTTCATCCATATTGACCATTTTGGGGACGTTCGACAGGTCCGGAGTCATCGTTTTTCATCAGAAAATGAATTTTTCGGACTGTACCAAAAATGATTCAAAATCTCAAATGGATCGTGCCTCATGTTGAATAACCACTTTTTAACCCCTCAGAGTGACCAAAATTGCCATTTTTACAGAGTTTTGCTTACTCAAAAGCTACAATTTTGACCAATTTCAGGCACATAAATGACTTTAAACACACTTATCTTAGTTGAAAAAGTCTTAATTCACATCCAACAGTCGTTTGGAGTCAAAAGATCAAGTTTAAAATTTCATTGATATGGACCATTTTAGGAACGTTCGACAGGTCCGGAGTCATCGTTTTTCATCTGAAAATGTATTTTTCGGACTGTACCAAAAATGATTCAAAATGTCAAATGAATCGTGCCTCATGTTAAATAACCACTTTTTAACCCCTCAGAGTGACCAAAATTGCCATTTTTACAGAGTTTTGCTTACTCAAAAGCTACAATTTTGACCAATTTCAGGCACATAAATGACTTTAAACACACTTATTTTAGTTGTAAAAGTATTAATTCACATTCAACAGTCGTTTGGAGTCAAAAGATTAAATGTTAAAATTTCATCCATATTGACCATTTTGGGAACGTTCAACAGGTCCGGAGTCATCGTTTTTCATCAGAAAATGAATTTTTCGGACTGTACCAAAAATGATTCAAAATGTCAAATGGATCGTGCCTTATGTTGAATAACCACTTTTTAACCCCTCAGAGTGACCAAAATTGCAATTTTTACAGAGTTTTGCTTACTCAAAAGCTTCAATTTTGACCAATTTCAGGCACATAAATGACTTTAGACACACTTATTTTAGTTGAAAAAGTCTTAATTCACATCCAACAGTCGTTTCGAGTCAAAAGATTAAGTGTTAAAATTTCATCGATATGGACCATTTTGGGGACGTTCGACAGGTCCGGAGTCATCGTTTTTCATCAGAAAATTAATTTTTCAGACTGTACCAAAAATGATTCAAAATGTCAAATGGATCGTGCCTTATGTTGAATAACCACTTTTTAACCCCTCAGAGTGACCAAAATTGCCATTTTTACTGAGTTTTGCTTAATCAAAAGCTTCAATTTTCACCAATTTCAGGCACATAAATGACTTTAAACACACTTATTTTAGTTGAAAAAGTCACAATTCACATCCAACAGTCGTTTGGAGTCAAAAGATTAAATGTTAAAATTTCATCGATATGGACCATTTTGGGGACGTTCGACAGGTCCGGAGTCATCGTTTTTCATCAGAAAATGAATTTTTCGGACTGTACCAAAAATGATTATAAATGTCAAATGGATCGTGCCTCATGTTGAATAACCACTTTTTAACCCCTCAGAGTGACCAAAATTGCTATTTTTACAGAGTTTTGCTTACTCAAAAGCTTCAATTTTGACCAATTTCAGGCACATAAATGACTTTAAACACACTTATCTTAGTTGAAAAAGTCTTAATTCACATCCAACAGTCGTTTGGAGTCAAAAGATTAAATGTTAAAATTTCATCCATATTGACCATTTTGGGAACGTTCGACAGGTCCGGAGTCATCGTTTTTCATCAGAAAATTAATTTTTCGGACTGTACCAAAAATGATTCAAAATGTCAAATGGATCGTGCCTCATGTTGAATAACCACTTTTTAACCCCTCAGATTGACCAAAATTGCCATTTGTACAGAGTTTTGCTTACTGAAAAGCTTCAATTTTGACCAATTTCAGGCACATAAATTACTATAAACACACTTATTTTAGTTGAAAAAGTCTTAATTTACATCCAACAGTCGTTTGGAGTCAAAAGATTAAATGTTAAAATTTCATCGATATGGACCATTTTGGGGACGTTCGACACGTCCGGAGTCATCGTTTTTCATCAGAAAATGAATTTTTCGGACTGTACCAAAAATGATTGAAAATGTCAAATGGATCGTGCCTCATGTTGAATAACCACTTTTTAACCCCTCAGAGTGACCAAAATTGCCATTTTTACAGAGTTTTGTTTACTCAAAAGCTTCAATTTTGACCAATTTCAGGCACATAAATGACTTTAAACACACTTATTTTAGTTGAAAAAGTCACAATTCACATCCAACAGTCGTTTGGAGTCAAAAGATTAAATGTTAAAATTTCATCGATATGGACCATTTTGGGGACGTTCGACAGGTCCGGAGTCATCGTTTTTCATCAGAAAATGAATTTTTTGGACTGTACCAAAAATGATTTAAAATGTCAAATGGATCGTGCCTCATGTTTAATAACCACTTTTTAACCCCTCAGAGTGACTAAAGTTGCCATTTTTACATAGTTTTGCTTACTCAAAAGCTTCAATTTTGACCAATTTCAGGCACATAAATGACTTCAAACACAGTTATTTTAGTTGAAAAAGTCACAATTCACATCCAACAGTCGTTTGGAGTCAAAAGATTAAATGTTAAAATTTCATCCATATTGACCATTTTGGGAACGTTCAACAGGTCCGGAGTCATCGTTTTTCATCAGAAAATGAATTTTTCGGACTGTACCAAAAATGATTCAAAATGTCAAATGGATCGTGCCTTATGTTGAATAACCACTTTTTAACCCCTCAGAGTGACCAAAATTGCCATTTTTACAGAGTTTTGCTTACTCAAAAGCTTCAATTTTGACCAATTGCAGGCACATAAATGACTTTAAACACACTTATTTTAGTTGAAAAAGTCTTAATTCACATCCAACAGTCGTTTGGAGTCAAAAGATTAAGTGTTAAAATTTCATCGATATGGGCCATTTTGGGGACGTTCGACAGGTCCGGAGTCATCGTTTTTCATCAGAAAATGAATTTTTCGGACTGTACCAAAAATGATTATAAATGTCAAATGGATCGTGCCTCATGTTGAATAACCACTTTTTAACCCCTCAGAGTGACCAAAATTGCTATTTTTACAGAGTTTTGCTTACTCAAAAGCTTCAATTTTGACCAATTTCAGGCACATAAATGACTTTAAACACACTTATCTTAGTTGAAAAAGTCTTAATTCACATCCAACAGTCGTTTGGAGTCAAAAGATTAAATGTTAAAATTTCATCCATATTGACCATTTTGGGAACGTTCGACAGGTCCGGAGTCATCGTTTTTCATCAGAAAATTAATTTTTCGGACTGTACCAAAAATGATTCAAAATGTCAAATGGATCGTGCCTCATGTTGAATAACCACTTTTTAACCCCTCAGAGTGACCAAAATTGCCATTTGTACAGAGTTTTGCTTACTGAAAAGCTTCAATTTTGACCAATTTCAGGCACATAAATTACTATAAACACACTTATTTTAGTTGAAAAAGTCTTAATTTACATCCAACAGTCGTTTGGAGTCAAAAGATTAAATGTTAAAATTTCATCGATATGGACCATTTTGGGGACGTTCGACACGTCCGGAGTCATCGTTTTTCATCAGAAAATGAATTTTTCGGACTGTACCAAAAATGATTGAAAATGTCAAATGGATCGTGCCTCATGTTGAATAACCACTTTTTAACCCCTCAGAGTGACCAAAATTGCCATTTTTACAGAGTTTTGTTTACTCAAAAGCTTCAATTTTGACCAATTTCAGGCACATAAATGACTTTAAACACACTTATTTTAGTTGAAAAAGTCACAATTCACATCCAACAGTCGTTTGGAGTCAAAAGATTAAATGTTAAAATTTCATCGATATGGACCATTTTGGGGACGTTCGACAGGTCCGGAGTCATCGTTTTTCATCAGAAAATGAATTTTTTGGACTGTACCAAAAATGATTTAAAATGTCAAATGGATCGTGCCTCATGTTTATTAACCACTTTTTAACCCCTCAGAGTGACCAAAGTTGCCATTTTTACAGAGTTTTGCTTACTCAAAAGCTTCAATTTTGACCAATTTCAGGCACATAAATGACTTCAAACACAGTTATTTTAGTTGAAAAAGTCACAATTCACATCCAACAGTCGTTTGGAGTCAAAAGATTAAATGTGTTAAAATTTCATCGATATGGACCATTTTGGGGACGTTTGACAGGTCCGGAGTCATCGTTTTTCATCAGAAAATGAATTTTTCGGACTGTACCAAAAATGATTCAAAATCTCAAATGGATCGTGCCTCATGTTGAATAACCACTTTTTAACCCCTCAGAGTGACCAAAATTGCCATTTTTACAGAGTTTTGCTTACTCAAAAGCTACCATTTTGACCAATTTCAGGCACATAAATGACTTTAAACACACTTATTTTAGTTGAAAAAGTATTAATTCACATCCAACAGTCGTTTGGAGTCAAAAGATTAAATGTTAAAATTTCATCCATATTGACCATTTTGGGAACGTTCAACAGGTCCGGAGTCATCGTTTTTCATCTGAAAATGTATTTTTCGGACTGTACCAAAAATGATTCAAAATGTCAAATGGATCGTGCCTTATATTGAATAACCACTTTTTAACCCCTCAGATTGACCAAAATTGCCATTTTTACAGAGTTTTGCTTACTCAAAAGCTTCAATTTTGACCAATTTCAGGCACATAAATGACTTTAGACACACTTATTTTAGTTGAAAAAGTCTTAATTCACATCCAACAGTCGTTTCGAGTCAAAAGATTAAGTGTTAAAATTTCATCGATATGGACCATTTTGGGGACGTTCGACAGGTCCGGAGTCATCGTTTTTCATCAGAAAATTAATTTTTCAGACTGTACCAAAAATGATTCAAAATGTCAAATGGATCGTGCCTTATGTTGAATAACCACTTTTTAACCCCTCAGAGTGACCAAAATTGCCATTTGTACAGAGTTTTGCTTACTGAAAAGCTTCAATTTTGACCAATTTCAGGCACATAAATTACTATAAACACACTTATTTTAGTTGAAAAAGTCTTAATTTACATCCAACAGTCGTTTGGAGTCAAAAGATTAAATGTTAAAATTTCATCGATATGGACCATTTTGGGGACGTTCGACACGTCCGGAGTCATCGTTTTTCATCAGAAAATGAATTTTTCGGACTGTACCAAAAATGATTGAAAATGTCAAATGGATCGTGCCTCATGTTGAATAACCACTTTTTAACCCCTCAGAGTGACCAAAATTGCCATTTTTACAGAGTTTTGCTTACTCAAAAGCTTCAATTTTGACCAATTTCAGGCACATAAATGACTTTAAACACACTTATTTTAGTTGAAAAAGTCACAATTCACATCCAACAGTCGTTTGGAGTCAAAAGATTAAATGTTAAAATTTCATCGATATGGACCATTTTGGGGACGTTCGACAGGTCCGGAGTCATCGTTTTTCATCAGAAAATGAATTTTTTGGACTGTACCAAAAATGATTTAAAATGTCAAATGGATCGTGCCTCATGTTTATTAACCACTTTTTAACCCCTCAGAGTGACCAAAGTTGCCATTTTTACAGAGTTTTGCTTACTCAAAAGCTTCAATTTTGACCAATTTCAGGCACATAAATGACTTCAAACACAGTTATTTTAGTTGAAAAAGTCACAATTCACATCCAACAGTCGTTTGGAGTCAAAAGATTAAATGTGTTAAAATTTCATCGATATGGACCATTTTGGGGACGTTTGACAGGTCCGGAGTCATCGTTTTTCATCAGAAAATGAATTTTTCGGACTGTACCAAAAATGATTCAAAATGTCAAATGGATCGTGCCTCATGTTGAATAACCACTTTTTAACCCCTCAGAGTGACCAAAATTGCCATTTTTACAGAGTTTTGCTTACTCAAAAGCTTCAATTTTGACCAATTTCAGGCACATAAATGACTTTAAACACACTTATTTTAGTTGAAAAAGTCTTAATTCACATCCAACAGTCGTTTGGAGTCAAAAGATTAAGTGTTAAAATATCATCGATATGGACCATTTTGGGGACGTTCGACAGGTCCGGAGTCATCGTTTTTCATCAGAAAATTAATTTTTCGGACTGTACCAAAAATGATTCAACATCTCAAATGGATCGTGCCTCATGTTGAATAACCACTTTTTAACCCCTCAGAGTGACCAAAATTGCCATTTTTACAGAGTTTTGCTTACTCAAAAGCTACAATTTTGACCAATTTCAGGCACATAAATGACTTTAAACACACTTATCTTAGTTGAAAAAGTCTTAATTCACATCCAACAGTCGTTTGGAGTCAAAAGATTAAGTGTTAAAATTTCATTGATATGGACCATTTTGGGAACGTTCGACAGGTCCGGAGTCATCGTTTTTCATCTGAAAATGTATTTTTCGGACTGTACCAAAAATGATTCAAAATGTCAAATGAATCGTGCCTCATGTTAAATAACCACTTTTTAACCCCTCAGAGTGACCAAAATTGCCATTTTTACAGAGTTTTGCTTACTCAAAAGCTACAATTTTGACCAATTTCAGGCACATAAATGACTTTAAACACACTTATTTTAGTTGAAAAAGTATTAATTCACATCCAACAGTCGTTTGGAGTCAAAAGATTAAATGTTAAAATTTCATCCATATTGACCATTTTGGGAACGTTCAACAGGTCCGGAGTCATCGTTTTTCATCAGAAAATGAATTTTTCGGACTGTACCAAAAATGATTCAAAATGTCAAATGGATCGTGCCTCATGTTTAATAACCACTTTTTAACCCCTCAGAGTGACCAAAATTGCCATTTTTACAGAGTTTTGCTTACTCAAAAGCTTCAATTTTGACCAATTTACAGGCACATAAATGACTTTAAACACAGTTATTTTAGTTGAAAAAGTCACAATTCACATCCAACAGTCGTTTGGAGTCAAAAGATTAAATGTTAAAATTTCATCCATATTGACCATTTTGGGAACGTTCAACAGGTCCGGAGTCATCGTTTTTCATCTGAAAATGTATTTTTCGGACTGTACCAAAAATGATTCAAAATGTCAAATGGATCGTGCCTTATATTGAATAACCACTTTTTAACCCCTCAGATTGACCAAAATTGCCATTTTTACAGAGTTTTGCTTACTCAAAAGCTTCAATTTTGACCAATTTCAGGCACATAAATGACTTTAGACACACTTATTTTAGTTGAAAAAGTCTTAATTCACATCCAACAGTCGTTTCGAGTCAAAAGATTAAGTGTTAAAATTTCATCGATATGGACCATTTTGGGGACGTTCGACAGGTCCGGAGTCATCGTTTTTCATCAGAAAATTAATTTTTCAGACTGTACCAAAAATGATTCAAAATGTCAAATGGATCGTGCCTTATGTTGAATAACCACTTTTTAACCCCTCAGAGTGACCAAAATTGCCATTTGTACAGAGTTTTGCTTACTGAAAAGCTTCAATTTTGACCAATTTCAGGCACATAAATTACTATAAACACACTTATTTTAGTTGAAAAAGTCTTAATTTACATCCAACAGTCGTTTGGAGTCAAAAGATTAAATGTTAAAATTTCATCGATATGGACCATTTTGGGGACGTTCGACACGTCCGGAGTCATCGTTTTTCATCAGAAAATGAATTTTTCGGACTGTACCAAAAATGATTGAAAATGTCAAATGGATCGTGCCTCATGTTGAATAACCACTTTTTAACCCCTCAGAGTGACCAAAATTGCCATTTTTACAGAGTTTTGCTTACTCAAAAGCTTCAATTTTGACCAATTTCAGGCACATAAATGACTTTAAACACACTTATTTTAGTTGAAAAAGTCACAATTCACATCCAACAGTCGTTTGGAGTCAAAAGATTAAATGTTAAAATTTCATCGATATGGACCATTTTGGGGACGTTCGACAGGTCCGGAGTCATCGTTTTTCATCAGAAAATGAATTTTTTGGACTGTACCAAAAATGATTTAAAATGTCAAATGGATCGTGCCTCATGTTTATTAACCACTTTTTAACCCCTCAGAGTGACCAAAGTTGCCATTTTTACAGAGTTTTGCTTACTCAAAAGCTTCAATTTTGACCAATTTCAGGCACATAAATGACTTCAAACACAGTTATTTTAGTTGAAAAAGTCACAATTCACATCCAACAGTCGTTTGGAGTCAAAAGATTAAATGTGTTAAAATTTCATCGATATGGACCATTTTGGGGACGTTTGACAGGTCCGGAGTCATCGTTTTTCATCAGAAAATGAATTTTTCGGACTGTACCAAAAATGATTCAAAATGTCAAATGGATCGTGCCTCATGTTGAATAACCACTTTTTAACCCCTCAGAGTGACCAAAATTGCCATTTTTACAGAGTTTTGCTTACTCAAAAGCTTCAATTTTGACCAATTTCAGGCACATAAATGACTTTAAACACACTTATTTTAGTTGAAAAAGTCTTAATTCACATCCAACAGTCGTTTGGAGTCAAAAGATTAAGTGTTAAAATATCATCGATATGGACCATTTTGGGGACGTTCGACAGGTCCGGAGTCATCGTTTTTCATCAGAAAATTAATTTTTCGGACTGTACCAAAAATGATTCAACATCTCAAATGGATCGTGCCTCATGTTGAATAACCACTTTTTAACCCCTCAGAGTGACCAAAATTGCCATTTTTACAGAGTTTTGCTTACTCAAAAGCTACAATTTTGACCAATTTCAGGCACATAAATGACTTTAAACACACTTATCTTAGTTGAAAAAGTCTTAATTCACATCCAACAGTCGTTTGGAGTCAAAAGATTAAGTGTTAAAATTTCATTGATATGGACCATTTTGGGAACGTTCGACAGGTCCGGAGTCATCGTTTTTCATCTGAAAATGTATTTTTCGGACTGTACCAAAAATGATTCAAAATGTCAAATGAATCGTGCCTCATGTTAAATAACCACTTTTTAACCCCTCAGAGTGACCAAAATTGCCATTTTTACAGAGTTTTGCTTACTCAAAAGCTACAATTTTGACCAATTTCAGGCACATAAATGACTTTAAACACACTTATTTTAGTTGAAAAAGTATTAATTCACATCCAACAGTCGTTTGGAGTCAAAAGATTAAATGTTAAAATTTCATCCATATTGACCATTTTGGGAACGTTCAACAGGTCCGGAGTCATCGTTTTTCATCAGAAAATGAATTTTTCGGACTGTACCAAAAATGATTCAAAATGTCAAATGGATCGTGCCTCATGTTTAATAACCACTTTTTAACCCCTCAGAGTGACCAAAATTGCCATTTTTACAGAGTTTTGCTTACTCAAAAGCTTCAATTTTGACCAATTTACAGGCACATAAATGACTTTAAACACAGTTATTTTAGTTGAAAAAGTCACAATTCACATCCAACAGTCGTTTGGAGTCAAAAGATTAAATGTGTTAAAATTTCATCGATATGGACCATTTTGGGGACGTTTGACAGGTCCGGAGTCATCGTTTTTCATCAGAAAATGAATTTTTCGGACTGTACCAAAAATGATTCAAAATGTCAAATGGATCGTGCCTCATGTTGAATAACCACTTTTTAACCCCTCAGAGTGACCAAAATTGCCATTTTTACAGAGTTTTGCTTACTCAAAAGCTTCAATTTTGACCAATTTCAGGCACATAAATGACTTTAAACACACTTATTTTAGTTGAAAAAGTCTTAATTCACATCCAACAGTCGTTTGGAGTCAAAAGATTAAGTGTTAAAATTTCATCGATATGGACCATTTTGGGGACGTTCGACAGGTCCGGAGTCATCGTTTTTCATCAGAAAATGAATTTTTCGGACTGTACCAAAAATGATTCAAAATCTCAAATGGATCGTGCCTCATGTTGAATAACCACTTTTTAACCCCTCAGAGTGACCAAAATTGCCATTTTTACAGAGTTTTGCTTACTCAAAAGCTACAATTTTGACCAATTTCAGGCACATAAATGACTTTAAACACACTTATCTTAGTTGAAAAAGTCTTAATTCACATCCAACAGTCGTTTGGAGTCAAAAGATCAAGTTTAAAATTTCATTGATATGGACCATTTTGGGAACGTTCGACAGGTCCGGAGTCATCGTTTTTCATCTGAAAATGTATTTTTCGGACTGTACCAAAAATGATTCAAAATGTCAAATGAATCGTGCCTCATGTTAAATAACCACTTTTTAACCCCTCAGAGTGACCAAAATTGCCATTTTTACAGAGTTTTGCTTACTCAAAAGCTACAATTTTGACCAATTTCAGGCACATAAATGACTTTAAACACACTTATTTTAGTTGAAAAAGTATTAATTCACATTCAACAGTCGTTTGGAGTCAAAAGATTAAATGTTAAAATTTCATCCATATTGACCATTTTGGGAACGTTCAACAGGTCCGGAGTCATCGTTTTTCATCAGAAAATGAATTTTTCGGACTGTACCAAAAATGATTCAAAATGTCAAATGGATCGTGCCTTATGTTGAATAACCACTTTTTAACCCCTCAGAGTGACCAAAATTGCCATTTTTACTGAGTTTTGCTTACTCAAAAGCTTCAATTTTGACCAATTTCAGGCACATAAATGACTTTAAACACACTTATTTTAGTTGAAAAAGTCACAATTCACATCCAACAGTCGTTTGGAGTCAAAAGATTAAATGTTAAAATTTCATCGATATGGACCATTTTGGGGACGTTCGACAGGTCCGGAGTCATCGTTTTTCATCAGAAAATGAATTTTTCGGACTGTACCAAAAATGATTATAAATGTCAAATGGATCGTGCCTCATGTTGAATAACCACTTTTTAACCCCTCAGAGTGACCAAAATTGCTATTTTTACAGAGTTTTGCTTACTCAAAAGCTTCAATTTTGACCAATTTCAGGCACATAAATGACTTTAAACACACTTATCTTAGTTGAAAAAGTCTTAATTCACATCCAACAGTCGTTTGGAGTCAAAAGATTAAATGTTAAAATTTCATCCATATTGACCATTTTGGGAACGTTCGACAGGTCCGGAGTCATCGTTTTTCATCAGAAAATTAATTTTTCGGACTGTACCAAAAATGATTCAAAATGTCAAATGGATCGTGCCTCATGTTGAATAACCACTTTTTAACCCCTCAGAGTGACCAAAATTGCCATTTGTACAGAGTTTTGCTTACTGAAAAGCTTCAATTTTGACCAATTTCAGGCACATAAATTACTATAAACACACTTATTTTAGTTGAAAAAGTCTTAATTTACATCCAACAGTCGTTTGGAGTCAAAAGATTAAATGTTAAAATTTCATCGATATGGACCATTTTGGGGACGTTCGACACGTCCGGAGTCATCGTTTTTCATCAGAAAATGAATTTTTCGGACTGTACCAAAAATGATTGAAAATGTCAAATGGATCGTGCCTCATGTTGAATAACCACTTTTTAACCCCTCAGAGTGACCAAAATTGCCATTTTTACAGAGTTTTGTTTACTCAAAAGCTTCAATTTTGACCAATTTCAGGCACATAAATGACTTTAAACACACTTATTTTAGTTGAAAAAGTCACAATTCACATCCAACAGTCGTTTGGAGTCAAAAGATTAAATGTTAAAATTTCATCGATATGGACCATTTTGGGGACGTTCGACAGGTCCGGAGTCATCGTTTTTCATCAGAAAATGAATTTTTTGGACTGTACCAAAAATGATTTAAAATGTCAAATGGATCGTGCCTCATGTTTAATAACCACTTTTTAACCCCTCAGAGTGACTAAAGTTGCCATTTTTACAGAGTTTTGCTTACTCAAAAGCTTCAATTTTGACCAATTTCAGGCACATAAATGACTTCAAACACAGTTATTTTAGTTGAAAAAGTCACAATTCACATCCAACAGTCGTTTGGAGTCAAAAGATTAAATGTGTTAAAATTTCATCGATATGGACCATTTTGGGGACGTTTGACAGGTCCGGAGTCATCGTTTTTCATCAGAAAATGAATTTTTCGGACTGTACCAAAAATGATTCAAAATGTCAAATGGATCGTGCCTCATGTTGAATAACCACTTTTTAACCCCTCAGAGTGACCAAAATTGCCATTTTTACAGAGTTTTGCTTACTCAAAAGCTTCAATTTTGACCAATTTCGGGCATATAAATGACTTTAAACACACTTATTTTAGTTGAAAAAGTCTTAATTCACATCCAACAGTCGTTTGGAGTCAAAAGATTAAGTGTTAAAATGTCATCGATATGGACCATTTTGGGGACGTTCGACAGGTCCGGAGTCATCGTTTTTCATCAGAAAATTAATTTTTCGGACTGTACCAAAAATGATTCAAAATCTCAAATGGATCGTGCCTCATGTTGAATAACCACTTTTTAACCCCTCAGAGTGACCAAAATTGCCATTTTTACAGAGTTTTGCTTACTCAAAAGCTACAATTTTGACCAATTTCAGGCACATAAATGACTTTAAACACACTTATCTTAGTTGAAAAAGTCTTAATTCACATCCAACAGTCGTTTGGAGTCAAAAGATTAAGTGTTAAAATTTCATTGATATGGACCATTTTGGGAACGTTCGACAGGTCCGGAGTCATCGTTTTTCATCTGAAAATGTATTTTTCGGACTGTACCAAAAATGATTCAAAATGTCAAATGAATCGTGCCTCATGTTAAATAACCACTTTTTAACCCCTCAGAGTGACCAAAATTGCCATTTTTACAGAGTTTTGCTTACTCAAAAGCTACAATTTTGACCAATTTCAGGCACAAAAATGACTTTAAACACACTTATTTTAGTTGAAAAAGTATTAATTCACATCCAACAGTCGTTTGGAGTCAAAAGATTAAATGTTAAAATTTCATCCATATTGACCATTTTGGGAACGTTCAACAGGTCCGGAGTCATCGTTTTTCATCAGAAAATGAATTTTTCGGACTGTACCAAAAATGATTCAAAATGTCAAATGGATCGTGCCTTATGTTGAATAACCACTTTTTAACCCCTCAGAGTGACCAAAATTGCCATTTTTACAGAGTTTTGCTTACTCAAAAGCTTCAATTTTGACCAATTTCAGGCACATAAATGACTTTAAACACACTTATTTTAGTTGAAAAAGTCTTAATTCACATCCAACAGTCGTTTGGAGTCAAAAGATTAAGTGTTAAAATTTCATCGATATGGGCCATTTTGGGGACGTTCGACAGGTCCGGAGTCATCGTTTTTCATCAGAAAATTAATTTTTCAGACTGTACCAAAAATGATTCAAAATGTCAAATGGATCGTGCCTTATGTTGAATAACCACTTTTTAACCCCTCAGAGTGACCAAAATTGCCATTTTTACAGAGTTTTGCTTACTCAAAAGCTTCAATTTTGACCAATTTCAGGCACATAAATGACTTTAAACACACTTATCTTAGTTGAAAAAGTCTTAATTCACATCCAACAGTCGTTTGGAGTCAAAAGATTAAATGTTAAAATTTCATCCATATTGACCATTTTGGGAACGTTCGACAGGTCCGGAGTCATCGTTTTTCATCAGAAAATTAATTTTTCGGACTGTACCAAAAATGATTCAAAATGTCAAATGGATCGTGCCTCATGTTGAATAACCACTTTTTAACCCCTCAGAGTGACCAAAATTGCCATTTGTACAGAGTTTTGCTTACTGAAAAGCTTCAATTTTGACCAATTTCAGGCACATAAATTACTATAAACACACTTATTTTAGTTGAAAAAGTCTTAATTTACATCCAACAGTCGTTTGGAGTCAAAAGATTAAATGTTAAAATTTCATCGATATGGACCATTTTGGGGACGTTCGACAGGTCCGGAGTCATCGTTTTTCATCAGAAAATGAATTTTTCGGACTGTACCAAAAATGATTCAAAATGTGAAATGGATCGTGCCTCATGTTGAATAACCACTTTTTAACCCCTCAGAGTGACCAAAATTGCCATTTTTACAGAGTTTTGTTTACACAAAAGCTTCAATTTTGACCAATTTCAGGCACATAAATGATTTTAAACACACTTATTTTAGTTGAAAAAGTCACAATTCACATCCAACAGTCGTTTGGAGTCAAAAGATTAAATGTTAAAATTTCATCGATATGGACCATTTTGGGGACGTTCGACAGGTCCGGAGTCATCGTTTTTCATCAGAAAATGAATTTTTCGGACTGTACCAAAAATGATTCAAAATGTGAAATGGATCGTGCCTCATGTTGAATAACCACTTTTTAACCCCTCAGAGTGACCAAAATTGCCATTTTTACAGAGTTTTGTTTACACAAAAGCTTCAATTTTGACCAATTTCAGGCACATAAATGATTTTAAACACACTTATTTTAGTTGAAAAAGTCACAATTCACATCCAACAGTCGTTTGGAGTCAAAAGATTAAATGTTAAAATTTCATCGATATGGACCATTTTGGGGACGTTCGACAGGTCCGGAGTCATCGTTTTTCATCAGAAAATGAATTTTTCGGACTGTACCAAAAATGATTCAAAATGTCAAATGGATCGTGCCTTATGTTGAATAACCACTTTTTAACCCCTCAGAGTGACCAAAATTGCCATTTGTACAGAGTTTTGCTTACTGAAAAGCTTCAATTTTGACCAATTTCAGGCACATAAATGACTTTAAACACACTTATTTTAGTTGAAAAAGTCTTAATTCACATCCAACAGTCGTTTGGAGTCAAAAGATTAAATGTTAAAATTTCATCCATATTGACCATTTTGGGAACGTTCGACAGGTCCGGAGTCATCGTTTTTCATCAGAAAATGAATTTTTCGGACTGTACCAAAAATGATTCAAAATGTCAAATGGATCGTGCCTTATGTTGAATAACCACTTTTTAACCCCTCAGAGTGACCAAAATTGCCATTTTTACAGAGTTTTGCTTACCCAAAAGCTTCAATTTTGACCAATTTCAGGCACATAAATGACTTTAAACACACTTATTTTAGTTGAAAAATTCTTAATTCACATCCAACAGTCGTTTGGAGTCAAAAGATTAAGTGTTAAAATTTCATCGATATGGACCATTTTGGGGACGTTCGACAGGTCCGGAGTCATCGTTTTTCATAAGAAAATTAATTTTTCAGACTGTACCAAAAATGATTCAAAATGTCAAATGGATCGTGCCTTATGTTGAATAACCACTTTTTAACCCCTCAGAGTGACCAAAATTGCCATTTTTACAGAGTTTTGCTTACTCAAAAGCTTCAATTTTGACCAATTTCAGGCACATAAATGACTTTAAACACACTTATTTTAGTTGAAAAAGTCACAATTCACATCCAACAGTCGTTTGGAGTCAAAAGAATAAATGTTAAAATTTCATCGATATGGACCATTTTGGGGACGTTCGACAGGTCCGGAGTCATCGTTTTTCATCAGAAAATGAATTTTTTGGACTGTACCAAAAATGATTCAAAATGTCAAATGGATCGTGCCTCATGTTTAATAACCACTTTTTAACCCCTCAGAGTGACCAAAATTGCCATTTTTACAGAGTTTTGCTTACTCAAAAGCTTCAATTTTGACCAATTTACAGGCACATAAATGACTTTAAACACAGTTATTTTAGTTGAAAAAGTCACAATTCACATCCAACAGTCGTTTGGAGTCAAAAGATTAAATGTGTTAAAATTTCATCGATATGGACCATTTTGGGGACGTTTGACAGGTCCGGAGTCATCGTTTTTCATCAGAAAATGAATTTTTCGGACTGTACCAAAAATGATTCAAAATGTCAAATGGATCGTGCCTCATGTTGAATAACCACTTTTTAACCCCTCAGAGTGACCAAAATTGCCATTTTTACAGAGTTTTGCTTACTCAAAAGCTTCAATTTTGACCAATTTCAGGCACATAAATGACTTTAAACACACTTATTTTAGTTGAAAAAGTCTTAATTCACATCCAACAGTCGTTTGGAGTCAAAAGATTAAGTGTTAAATTTTCATCGATATGGACCATTTTGGGGACGTTCGACAGGTCCGGAGTCATCGTTTTTCATCAGAAAATTAATTTTTCGGACTGTACCAAAAATGATTCAAAATCTCAAATGGATCGTGCCTCATGTTGAATAACCACTTTTTAACCCCTCAGAGTGACCAAAATTGCCATTTTTACAGAGTTTTGCTTACTCAAAACCTACAATTTTGACCAATTTCAGGCACATAAATGACTTTAAACACACTTATCTTAGTTGAAAAAGTCTTAATTCACATCCAACAGTCGTTTGGAGTCAAAAGATCAAGTTTAAAATTTCATTGATATGGACCATTTTGGGAACGTTCGACAGGTCCGGAGTCATCGTTTTTCATCTGAAAATGTATTTTTCGGACTGTACCAAAAATGATTCAAAATGTCAAATGAATCGTGCCTCATGTTAAATAACCACTTTTTAACCCCTCAGAGTGACCAAAATTGCCATTTTTACAGAGTTTTGCTTACTCAAAAGCTACAATTTTGACCAATTTCAGGCACATAAATGACTTTAAACACACTTATTTTAGTTGAAAAAGTATTAATTCACATCCAACAGTCGTTTGGAGTCAAAAGATTAAATGTTAAAATTTCATCCATATTGACCATTTTGGGAACGTTCAACAGGTCCGGAGTCATCGTTTTTCATCTGAAAATGTATTTTTCGGACTGTACCAAAAATGATTCAAAATGTCAAATGGATCGTGCCTTATGTTGAATAACCACTTTTTAACCCCTCAGAGTGACCAAAATTGCCATTTTTACAGAGTTTTGCTTACTCAAAAGCTTCAATTTTGACCAATTTCAGGCACATAAATGACTTTAGACACACTTATTTTAGTTGAAAAAGTCTTAATTCACATCCAACAGTCGTTTCGAGTCAAAAGATTAAGTGTTAAAATTTCATCGATATGGACCATTTTGGGGACGTTCGACAGGTCCGGAGTCATCGTTTTTCATCAGAAAATTAATTTTTCAGACTGTACCAAAAATGATTCAAAATGTCAAATGGATCGTGCCTTATGTTGAATAACCACTTTTTAACCCCTCAGAGTGACCAAAATTGCCATTTGTACAGAGTTTTGCTTACTGAAAAGCTTCAATTTCGACCAATTTCAGGCACATAAATTACTATAAACACACTTATTTTAGTTGAAAAAGTCTTAATTTACATCCAACAGTCGTTTGGAGTCAAAAGATTAAATGTTAAAATTTCATCGATATGGACCATTTTGGGGACGTTCGACACGTCCGGAGTCATCGTTTTTCATCAGAAAATGAATTTTTCGGACTGTACCAAAAATGATTGAAAATGTCAAATGGATCGTGCCTCATGTTGAATAACCACTTTTTAACCCCTCAGAGTGACCAAAATTGCCATTTTTACAGAGTTTTGTTTACTCAAAAGCTTCAATTTTGACCAATTTCAGGCACATAAATGACTTTAAACACACTTATTTTAGTTGAAAAAGTCACAATTCACATCCAACAGTCGTTTGGAGTCAAAAGATTAAATGTTAAAATTTCATCGATATGGACCATTTTGGGGACGTTCGACAGGTCCGGAGTCATCGTTTTTCATCAGAAAATGAATTTTTTGGACTGTACCAAAAATGATTTAAAATGTCAAATGGATCGTGCCTCATGTTTATTAACCACTTTTTAACCCCTCAGAGTGACCAAAGTTGCCATTTTTACAGAGTTTTGCTTACTCAAAAGCTTCAATTTTGACCAATTTCAGGCACATAAATGACTTCAAACACACTTATTTTAGTTGAAAAAGTATTAATTCACATCCAACAGTCGTTTGGAGTCAAAAGATTAAATGTTAAAATTTCATCCATATTGACCATTTTGGGAACGTTCAACAGGTCCGGAGTCATCGTTTTTCATCTGAAAATGTATTTTTCGGACTGTACCAAAAATGATTCAAAATGTCAAATGGATCGTGCCTTATGTTGAATAACCACTTTTTAACCCCTCAGAGTGACCAAAATTGCCATTTTTACAGAGTTTTGCTTACTCAAAAGCTTCAATTTTGACCAATTTCAGGCACATAAATGACTTTAGACACACTTATTTTAGTTGAAAAAGTCTTAATTCACATCCAACAGTCGTTTCGAGTCAAAAGATTAAGTGTTAAAATTTCATCGATATGGACCATTTTGGGGACGTTCGACAGGTCCGGAGTCATCGTTTTTCATCAGAAAATTAATTTTTCAGACTGTACCAAAAATGATTCAAAATGTCAAATGGATCGTGCCTTATGTTGAATAACCACTTTTTAACCCCTCAGAGTGACCAAAATTGCCATTTGTACAGAGTTTTGCTTACTGAAAAGCTTCAATTTCGACCAATTTCAGGCACATAAATTACTATAAACACACTTATTTTAGTTGAAAAAGTCTTAATTTACATCCAACAGTCGTTTGGAGTCAAAAGATTAAATGTTAAAATTTCATCGATATGGACCATTTTGGGGACGTTCGACACGTCCGGAGTCATCGTTTTTCATCAGAAAATGAATTTTTCGGACTGTACCAAAAATGATTGAAAATGTCAAATGGATCGTGCCTCATGTTGAATAACCACTTTTTAACCCCTCAGAGTGACCAAAATTGCCATTTTTACAGAGTTTTGTTTACTCAAAAGCTTCAATTTTGACCAATTTCAGGCACATAAATGACTTTAAACACACTTATTTTAGTTGAAAAAGTCACAATTCACATCCAACAGTCGTTTGGAGTCAAAAGATTAAATGTTAAAATTTCATCGATATGGACCATTTTGGGGACGTTCGACAGGTCCGGAGTCATCGTTTTTCATCAGAAAATGAATTTTTTGGACTGTACCAAAAATGATTTAAAATGTCAAATGGATCGTGCCTCATGTTTATTAACCACTTTTTAACCCCTCAGAGTGACCAAAGTTGCCATTTTTACAGAGTTTTGCTTACTCAAAAGCTTCAATTTTGACCAATTTCAGGCACATAAATGACTTCAAACACAGTTATTTTAGTTGAAAAAGTCACATTCACATCCAACAGTCGTTTGGAGTCAAAAGATTAAATGTGTTAAAATTTCATCGATATGGACCATTTTGGGGACGTTTGACAGGTCCGGAGTCATCGTTTTTCATCAGAAAATGAATTTTTCGGACTGTACCAAAAATTATTCAAAATGTCAAATGGATCGTGCCTCATGTTGAATAACCACTTTTTAACCCCTCAGAGTGACCAAAATTGCCATTTTTACAGAGTTTTGCTTACTCAAAAGCTTCAATTTTGACCAATTTCAGGCACATAAATGACTTTAAACACACTTATTTTAGTTGAAAAAGTCTTAATTCACATCCAACAGTCGTTTGGAGTCAAAAGATTAAGTGTTAAAATGTCATCGATATGGACCATTTTGGGGACGTTCGACAGGTCCGGAGTCATCGTTTTTCATCAGAAAATTAATTTTTCGGACTGTACCAAAAATGATTCAAAATCTCAAATGGATCGTGCCTCATGTTGAATAACCACTTTTTAACCCCTCAGAGTGACCAAAATTGCCATTTTTACAGAGTTTTGCTTACTCAAAAGCTACAATTTTGACCAATTTCAGGCACATAAATGACTTTAAACACACTTATTTTAGTTGAAAAAGTATTAATTCACATCCAACAGTCGTTTGGAGTCAAAAGATTAAATGTTAAAATTTCATCCATATTGACCATTTTGGGAACGTTCAACAGGTCCGGAGTCATCGTTTTTCATCTGAAAATGTATTTTTCGGACTGTACCAAAAATGATTCAAAATGTCAAATGGATCGTGCCTTATGTTGAATAACCACTTTTTAACCCCTCAGAGTGACCAAAATTGCCATTTTTACAGAGTTTTGCTTACTCAAAAGCTTCAATTTTGACCTATTTCAGGCACATAAATGACTTTAGACACACTTATTTTAGTTGAAAAAGTCTTAATTCACATCCAACAGTCGTTTCGAGTCAAAAGATTAAGTGTTAAAATTTCATCGATATGGACCATTTTGGGGACGTTCGACAGGTCCGGAGTCATCGTTTTTCATCAGAAAATTAATTTTTCAGACTGTACCAAAAATGATTCAAAATGTCAAATGGATCGTGCCTTATGTTGAATAACCACTTTTTAACCCCTCAGAGTGACCAAAATTGCCATTTGTACAGAGTTTTGCTTACTGAAAAGCTTCAATTTTGACCAATTTCAGGCACATAAATTACTATAAACACACTTATTTTAGTTGAAAAAGTCACAATTCACATCCAACAGTCGTTTGGAGTCAAAAGATTAAATGTTAAAATTTCATCGATATGGACCATTTTGGGGACGTTCGACAGGTCCGGAGTCATCGTTTTTCATCAGAAAATGAATTTTTTGGACTGTACCAAAAATGATTTAAAATGTCAAATGGATCGTGCCTCATGTTTATTAACCACTTTTTAACCCCTCAGAGTGACCAAAGTTGCCATTTTTACAGAGTTTTGCTTACTCAAAAGCTTCAATTTTGACCAATTTCAGGCACATAAATGACTTCAAACACAGTTATTTTAGTTGAAAAAGTCACAATTCACATCCAACAGTCGTTTGGAGTCAAAAGATTAAATGTGTTAAAATTTCATCGATATGGACCATTTTGGGGACGTTTGACAGGTCCGGAGTCATCGTTTTTCATCAGAAAATGAATTTTTCGGACTGTACCAAAAATGATTCAAAATGTCAAATGGATCGTGCCTCATGTTGAATAACCACTTTTTAACCCCTCAGAGTGACCAAAATTGCCATTTTTACAGAGTTTTGCTTACTCAAAAGCTTCAATTTTGACCAATTTCAGGCACATAAATGACTTTAAACACACTTATTTTAGTTGAAAAAGTCTTAATTCACATCCAACAGTCGTTTGGAGTCAAAAGATTAAGTGTTAAAATATCATCGATATGGACCATTTTGGGGACGTTCGACAGGTCCGGAGTCATCGTTTTTCATCAGAAAATTAATTTTTCGGACTGTACCAAAAATGATTCAAAATCTCAAATGGATCGTGCCTCATGTTGAATAACCACTTTTTAACCCCTCAGAGTGACCAAAATTGCCATTTTTACAGAGTTTTGCTTACTCAAAAGCTGCAATTTTGACCAATTTCAGGCACATAAATGACTTTAAACACACTTATCTTAGTTGAAAAAGTCTTAATTCACATCCAACAGTCGTTTGGAGTCAAAAGATTAAGTGTTAAAATTTCATTGATATGGACCATTTTGGGAACGTTCGACAGGTCCGGAGTCATCGTTTTTCATCAGAAAATGAATTTTTCGGACTGTACCAAAAATGATTCAAAATGTCAAATGGATCGTGCCTCATGTTGAATAACCACTTTTTAACCCCTCAGAGTGACCAAAATTGCCATTTTTACAGAGTTTTGCTTACTCAAAAGCTTCAATTTTGACCAATTTCAGGCACATAAATGACTTTAAACACACTTATTTTAGTTGAAAAAGTCTTAATTCACATCCAACAGTCGTTTGGAGTCAAAAGATTAAGTGTTAAAATTTCATCGATATGGACCATTTTGGGGACGTTCGACAGGTCCGGAGTCATCGTTTTTCATCAGAAAATGAATTTTTCGGACTGTACCAAAAATGATTCAAAATCTCAAATGGATCGTGCCTCATGTTGAATAACCACTTTTTAACCCCTCAGAGTGACCAAAATTGCCATTTTTACAGAGTTTTGCTTACTCAAAAGCTACAATTTTGACCAATTTCAGGCACATAAATGACTTTAAACACACTTATCTTAGTTGAAAAAGTCTTAATTCACATCCAACAGTCGTTTGGAGTCAAAAGATCAAGTTTAAAATTTCATTGATATGGACCATTTTAGGAACGTTCGACAGGTCCGGAGTCATCGTTTTTCATCTGAAAATGTATTTTTCGGACTGTACCAAAAATGATTCAAAATGTCAAATGAATCGTGCCTCATGTTAAATAACCACTTTTTAACCCCTCAGAGTGACCAAAATTGCCATTTTTACAGAGTTTTGCTTACTCAAAAGCTACAATTTTGACCAATTTCAGGCACATAAATGACTTTAAACACACTTATTTTAGTTGTAAAAGTATTAATTCACATTCAACAGTCGTTTGGAGTCAAAAGATTAAATGTTAAAATTTCATCCATATTGACCATTTTGGGAACGTTCAACAGGTCCGGAGTCATCGTTTTTCATCAGAAAATGAATTTTTCGGACTGTACCAAAAATGATTCAAAATGTCAAATGGATCGTGCCTTATGTTGAATAACCACTTTTTAACCCCTCAGAGTGACCAAAATTGCAATTTTTACAGAGTTTTGCTTACTCAAAAGCTTCAATTTTGACCAATTTCAGGCACATAAATGACTTTAGACACACTTATTTTAGTTGAAAAAGTCTTAATTCACATCCAACAGTCGTTTCGAGTCAAAAGATTAAGTGTTAAAATTTCATCGATATGGACCATTTTGGGGACGTTCGACAGGTCCGGAGTCATCGTTTTTCATCAGAAAATTAATTTTTCGGACTGTACCAAAAATGATTATAAATGTCAGATGGATCGTGCCTCATGTTGAATAACCACTTTTTAACCCCTCAGAGTGACCAAAATTGCTATTTTTACAGAGTTTTGCTTACTCAAAAGCTTCAATTTTGACCAATTTCAGGCACATAAATGACTTTAAACACACTTATCTTAGTTGAAAAAGTCTTAATTCACATCCAACAGTCGTTTGGAGTCAAAAGATTAAATGTTAAAATTTCATCCATATTGACCATTTTGGGAACGTTCGACAGGTCCGGAGTCATCGTTTTTCATCAGAAAATTAATTTTTCGGACTGTACCAAAAATGATTCAAAATGTCAAATGGATCGTGCCTCATGTTGAATAACCACTTTTTAACCCCTCAGAGTGACCAAAATTGCTATTTTTACAGAGTTTTGCTTACTCAAAAGCTTCAATTTTGACCAATTTCAGGCACATAAATGACTTTAAACACACTTATCTTAGTTGAAAAAGTCTTAATTCACATCCAACAGTCGTTTGGAGTCAAAAGATTAAATGTTAAAATTTCATCCATATTGACCATTTTGGGAACGTTCGACAGGTCCGGAGTCATCGTTTTTCATCAGAAAATTAATTTTTCGGACTGTACCAAAAATGATTCAAAATGTCAAATGGATCGTGCCTCATGTTGAATAACCACTTTTTAACCCCTCAGAGTGACCAAAATTGCCATTTGTACAGAGTTTTGTTTACACAAAAGCTTCAATTTTGACCAATTTCAGGCACATAAATGATTTTAAACACACTTATTTTAGTTGAAAAAGTCTTAATTCACATCCAACAGTCGTTTGGAGTCAAAAGATTAAGTGTTAAAATTTCATCGATATGGACCATTTTGTGGACGTTCGACAGGTCCGGAGTCATCGTTTTTCATCAGAAAATGAATTTTTCGGACTGTACCAGAAATGATTCAAAATGTGAAATGGATCGTGCCTCATGCTGAATAACCACTTTTTAACCCCTCAGAGTGACCAAAATTGCCATTTTTACAGAGTTTTGCTTACTCAAAAGCTTCAATTTTGACCATTTTACAGGCACATAAATGACTTTAAACACAGTTATTTTAGTTGAAAAAGTCACAATTCACATCCAACAGTCGTTTGGAGTCTAAAGATTAAATGTGTTAAAATTTCATCGATATGGACCATTTTGGGGACGTTTGACAGGTCCGGAGTCATCGTTTTTCATCAGAAAATGAATTTTTCGGACTGTACCAAAAATGATTCAAAATGTCAAATGGATCGTGCCTCATGTTGAATAACCACTTTTTAACCCCTCAGAGTGACCAAAATTGCCATTTTTACAGAGTTTTGCTTACTCAAAAGCTTCAATTTTGACCAATTTCAGGCACATAAATGACTTTAAACACACTTATTTTAGTTGAAAAAGTCTTAATTCACATCCAACAGTCGTTTGGAGTCAAAAGATTAAGTGTTAAAATTTCATCGATATGGACCATTTTGGGGACGTTCGACAGGTCCGGAGTCATCGTTTTTCATCAGAAAATTAATTTTTCGGACTGTACCAAAAATGATTCAAAATCTCAAATGGATCGTGCCTCATGTTGAATAACCACTTTTTAACCCCTCAGAGTGACCAAAATTGCCATTTTTACAGAGTTTTGCTTACTCAAAAGCTACAATTTTGACCAATTTCAGGCACATAAATGACTTTAAACACACTTATCTTAGTTGAAAAAGTCTTAATTCACATCCAACAGTCGTTTGGAGTCAAAAGATCAAGTTTAAAATTTCATTGATATGGACCATTTTGGGAACGTTCGACAGGTCCGGAGTCATCGTTTTTCATCTGAAAATGTATTTTTCGGACTGTACCAAAAATGATTCAAAATGTCAAATGAATCGTGCCTCATGTTAAATAACCACTTTTTAACCCCTCAGAGTGACCAAAATTGCCATTTTTACAGAGTTTTGCTTACTCAAAAGCTACAATTTTGACCAATTTCAGGCACATAAATGACTTTAAACACACTTATTTTAGTTGAAAAAGTATTAATTCACATCCAACAGTCGTTTGGAGTCAAAAGATTAAATGTTAAAATTTCATCCATATTGACCATTTTGGGAACGTTCAACAGGTCCGGAGTCATCGTTTTTCATCTGAAAATGTATTTTTCGGACTGTACCAAAAATGATTCAAAATGTCAAATGGATCGTGCCTTATGTTGAATAACCACTTTTTAACCCCTCAGAGTGACCAAAATTGCCATTTTTACAGAGTTTTGCTTACTCAAAAGCTTCAATTTTGACCAATTTCAGGCACATAAATGACTTTAGACACACTTATTTTAGTTGAAAAAGTCTTAATTCACATCCAACAGTCGTTTCGAGTCAAAAGATTAAGTGTTAAAATTTCATCGATATGGACCATTTTGGGGACGTTCGACAGGTCCGGAGTCATCGTTTTTCATCAGAAAATTAATTTTTCAGACTGTACCAAAAATGATTCAAAATGTCAAATGGATCGTGCCTTATGTTGAATAACCACTTTTTAACCCTTCAGAGTGACCAAAATTGCCATTTGTACAGAGTTTTGCTTACTGAAAAGCTTCAATTTTGACCAATTTCAGGCACATAAATTACTATAAACACACTTATTTTAGTTGAAAAAGTCTTAATTTACATCCAACAGTCGTTTGGAGTCAAAAGATTAAATGTTAAAATTTCATCGATATGGACCATTTTGGGGACGTTCGACACGTCCGGAGTCATCGTTTTTCATCAGAAAATGAATTTTTCGGACTGTACCAAAAATGATTGAAAATGTCAAATGGATCGTGCCTCATGTTGAATAACCACTTTTTAACCCCTCAGAGTGACCAAAATTGCCATTTTTACAGAGTTTTGCTTACTCAAAAGCTTCAATTTTGACCAATTTCAGGCACATAAATGACTTTAAACACACTTATTTTAGTTGAAAAAGTCACAATTCACATCCAACAGTCGTTTGGAGTCAAAAGATTAAATGTTAAAATTTCATCGATATGGACCATTTTGGGGACGTTCGACAGGTCCGGAGTCATCGTTTTTCATCAGAAAATGAATTTTTTGGACTGTACCAAAAATGATTTAAAATGTCAAATGGATCGTGCCTCATGTTTATTAACCACTTTTTAACCCCTCAGAGTGACCAAAGTTGCCATTTTTACAGAGTTTTGCTTACTCAAAAGCTTCAATTTTGACCAATTTCAGGCACATAAATGACTTCAAACACAGTTATTTTAGTTGAAAAAGTCACAATTCACATCCAACAGTCGTTTGGAGTCAAAAGATTAAATGTGTTAAAATTTCATCGATATGGACCATTTTGGGGACGTTTGACAGGTCCGGAGTCATCGTTTTTCATCAGAAAATGAATTTTTCGGACTGTACCAAAAATGATTCAAAATGTCAAATGGATCGTGCCTCATGTTGAATAACCACTTTTTAACCCCTCAGAGTGACCAAAATTGCCATTTTTACAGAGTTTTGCTTACTCAAAAGCTTCAATTTTGACCAATTTCAGGCACATAAATGACTTTAAACACACTTATTTTAGTTGAAAAAGTCTTAATTCACATCCAACAGTCGTTTGGAGTCAAAAGATTAAGTGTTAAAATATCATCGATATGGACCATTTTGGGGACGTTCGACAGGTCCGGAGTCATCGTTTTTCATCAGAAAATTAATTTTTCGGACTGTACCAAAAATGATTCAACATCTCAAATGGATCGTGCCTCATGTTGAATAACCACTTTTTAACCCCTCAGAGTGACCAAAATTGCCATTTTTACAGAGTTTTGCTTACTCAAAAGCTACAATTTTGACCAATTTCAGGCACATAAATGACTTTAAACACACTTATCTTAGTTGAAAAAGTCTTAATTCACATCCAACAGTCGTTTGGAGTCAAAAGATTAAGTGTTAAAATTTCATTGATATGGACCATTTTGGGAACGTTCGACAGGTCCGGAGTCATCGTTTTTCATCTGAAAATGTATTTTTCGGACTGTACCAAAAATGATTCAAAATGTCAAATGAATCGTGCCTCATGTTAAATAACCACTTTTTAACCCCTCAGAGTGACCAAAATTGCCATTTTTACAGAGTTTTGCTTACTCAAAAGCTACAATTTTGACCAATTTCAGGCACATAAATGACTTTAAACACACTTATTTTAGTTGAAAAAGTATTAATTCACATCCAACAGTCGTTTGGAGTCAAAAGATTAAATGTTAAAATTTCATCCATATTGACCATTTTGGGAACGTTCAACAGGTCCGGAGTCATCGTTTTTCATCAGAAAATGAATTTTTCGGACTGTACCAAAAATGATTCAAAATGTCAAATGGATCGTGCCTCATGTTTAATAACCACTTTTTAACCCCTCAGAGTGACCAAAATTGCCATTTTTACAGAGTTTTGCTTACTCAAAAGCTTCAATTTTGACCAATTTACAGGCACATAAATGACTTTAAACACAGTTATTTTAGTTGAAAAAGTCACAATTCACATCCAACAGTCGTTTGGAGTCAAAAGATTAAATGTGTTAAAATTTCATCGATATGGACCATTTTGGGAACGTTCGACAGGTCCGGAGTCATCGTTTTTCATCTGAAAATGTATTTTTCGGACTGTACCAAAAATGATTCAAAATGTCAAATGAATCGTGCCTCATGTTAAATAACCACTTTTTAACCCCTCAGAGTGACCAAAATTGCCATTTTTACAGAGTTTTGCTTACTCAAAAGCTACAATTTTGACCAATTTCAGGCACATAAATGACTTTAAACACACTTATTTTAGTTGAAAAAGTATTAATTCACATCCAACAGTCGTTTGGAGTCAAAAGATTAAATGTTAAAATTTCATCCATATTGACCATTTTGGGAACGTTCAACAGGTCCGGAGTCATCGTTTTTCATCAGAAAATGAATTTTTCGGACTGTACCAAAAATGATTCAAAATGTCAAATGGATCGTGCCTCATGTTTAATAACCACTTTTTAACCCCTCAGAGTGACCAAAATTGCCATTTTTACAGAGTTTTGCTTACTCAAAAGCTTCAATTTTGACCAATTTACAGGCACATAAATGACTTTAAACACAGTTATTTTAGTTGAAAAAGTCACAATTCACATCCAACAGTCGTTTGGAGTCAAAAGATTAAATGTGTTAAAATTTCATCGATATGGACCATTTTGGGGACGTTTGACAGGTCCGGAGTCATCGTTTTCATCAGAAAATGATTTTTTCGGACTGTACCAAAAATGATTCAAAATGTCAAATGGATCGTGCCTCATGTTGAATAACCACTTTTTAACCCCTCAGAGTGACCAAAATTGCCATTTTTACAGAGTTTTGCTTACTCAAAAGCTTCAATTTTGACCAATTTCAGGCACATAAATGACTTTAAACACACTTATTTTAGTTGAAAAAGTCTTAATTCACATCCAACAGTCGTTTGGAGTCAAAAGATTAAGTGTTAAAATTTCATCGATATGGACCATTTTGGGGACGTTCGACAGGTCCGGAGTCATCGTTTTTCATCAGAAAATGAATTTTTCGGACTGTACCAAAAATGATTCAAAATCTCAAATGGATCGTGCCTCATGTTGAATAACCACTTTTTAACCCCTCAGAGTGACCAAAATTGCCATTTTTACAGAGTTTTGCTTACTCAAAAGCTACAATTTTGACCAATTTCAGGCACATAAATGACTTTAAACACACTTATCTTAGTTGAATAAGTCTTAATTCACATCCAACAGTCGTTTGGAGTCAAAAGATCAAGTTTAAAATTTCATTGATATGGACCATTTTGGGAACGTTCGACAGGTCCGGAGTCATCGTTTTTCATCTGAAAATGTATTTTTCGGACTGTACCAAAAATGATTCAAAATGTCAAATGAATCGTGCCTCATGTAAATAACCACTTTTTAACCCCTCAGAGTGACCAAAATTGCCATTTTTACAGAGTTTTGCTTACTCAAAAGCTACAATTTTGACCAATTTCAGGCACATAAATGACTTTAAACACACTTATTTTAGTTGAAAAAGTATTAATTCACATTCAACAGTCGTTTGGAGTCAAAAGATTAAATGTTAAAAATTTCATCCATATTGACCATTTTGGGAACGTTCAACAGGTCCGGAGTCATCGTTTTTCATCAGAAAATGAATTTTTCGGACTGTACCAAAAATGATTCAAAATGTCAAATGGATCGTGCCTTATGTTGAATAACCACTTTTTAACCCCTCAGAGTGACCAAAATTGCCATTTTTACTGAGTTTTGCTTACTCAAAAGCTTCAATTTTGACCAATTTCAGGCACATAAATGACTTTAAACACACTTATTTTAGTTGAAAAAGTCACAATTCACATCCAACAGTCGTTTGGAGTCAAAAGATTAAATGTTAAAATTTCATCGATATGGACCATTTTGGGGACGTTCGACAGGTCCGGAGTCATCGTTTTTCATCAGAAAATGAATTTTTCGGACTGTACCAAAAATGATTATAAATGTCAAATGGAGCGTGCCTCATGTTGAATAACCACTTTTTAACCCCTCAGAGTGACCAAAATTGCTATTTTTACAGAGTTTTGCTTACTCAAAAGCTTCAATTTTGACCAATTTCAGGCACATAAATGACTTTAAACACACTTATCTTAGTTGAAAAAGTCTTAATTCACATCCAACAGTCGTTTGGAGTCAAAAGATTAAATGTTAAAATTTCATCCATATTGACCATTTTGGGAACGTTCGACAGGTCCGGAGTCATCGTTTTTCATCAGAAAATTAATTTTTCGGACTGTACCAAAAATGATTCAAAATGTCAAATGGATCGTGCCTCATGTTGAATAACCACTTTTTAACCCCTCAGAGTGACCAAAATTGCCATTTGTACAGAGTTTTGCTTACTCAAAAGCTACAATTTTGACCAATTTCAGGCACATAAATTACTATAAACACACTTATTTTAGTTGAAAAAGTCTTAATTTACATCCAACAGTCGTTTGGAGTCAAAAGATTAAATGTTAAAATTTCATCGATATGGACCATTTTGGGAACGTTCGACAGGTCCGGAGTCATCGTTTTTCATCAGAAAATTAATTTTTCGGACTGTACCAAAAATGATTCAAAATGTCAAATGGATCGTGCCTCATGTTGAATAACCACTTTTTAACCCCTCAGAGTGACCAAAATTGCCATTTTTACAGAGTTTTGCTTACTCAAAAGCTTCAATTTTGACCAATTTCAGGCACATAAATGACTTTAAACACACTTATTTTAGTTGAAAAAGTCTTAATTCACATCCAACAGTCGTTTGGAGTCAAAAGATTAAGTGTTAAAATTTCATCGATATGGGCCATTTTGGGGACGTTCGACAGGTCCGGAGTCATCGTTTTTCATCAGAAAATTAATTTTTCAGACTGTACCAAAAATGATTCAAAATGTCAAATGGATCGTGCCTTATGTTGAATAACCACTTTTTAACCCCTCAGAGTGACCAAAATTGCCATTTTTACAGAGTTTTGCTTACTCAAAAGCTTCAATTTTGACCAATTTCAGGCACATAAATGACTTTAAACACACTTATTTTAGTTGAAAAAGTCACAATTCACATCCAACAGTCGTTTGGAGTCAAAAGATTAAATGTTAAAATTTCATCGATATGGACCATTTTGGGGACGTTCGACAGGTCCGGAGTCATCGTTTTTCATCAGAAAATGAATTTTTCGGACTGTACCAAAAATGATTATAAATGTCAAATGGATCGTGCCTCATGTTGAATAACCACTTTTTAACCCCTCAGAGTGACCAAAATTGCTATTTTTACAGAGTTTTGCTTACTCAAAAGCTTCAATTTTGACCAATTTCAGGCACATAAATGACTTTAAACACACTTATCTTAGTTGAAAAAGTCTTAATTCACATCCAACAGTCGTTTGGAGTCAAAAGATTAAATGTTAAAATTTCATCCATATTGACCATTTTGGGAACGTTCGACAGGTCCGGAGTCATCGTTTTTCATCAGAAAATTAATTTTTCGGACTGTACCAAAAATGATTCAAAATGTCAAATGGATCGTGCCTCATGTTGAATAACCACTTTTTAACCCCTCAGAGTGACCAAAATTGCCATTTGTACAGAGTTTTGTTTACACAAAAGCTTCAATTTTGACCAATTTCAGGCACATAAATGATTTTAAACCACTTATTTTAGTTGAAAAAGTCTTAATTCACATCCAACAGTCGTTTGGAGTCAAAAGATTAAGTGTTAAAATTTCATCGATATGGACCATTTTGTGGACGTTCGACAGGTCCGGAGTCATCGTTTTTCATCAGAAAATGAATTTTTCGGACTGTACCAGAAATGATTCAAAATGTGAAATGGATCGTGCCTCATGCTGAATAACCACTTTTTAACCCCTCAGAGTGACCAAAATTGCCATTTTTACAGAGTTTTGCTTACTCAAAAGCTTCAATTTTGACCATTTTACAGGCACATAAATGACTTTAAACACAGTTATTTTAGTTGAAAAAGTCACAATTCACATCCAACAGTCGTTTGGAGTCTAAAGATTAAATGTGTTAAAATTTCATCGATATGGACCATTTTGGGGACGTTTGACAGGTCCGGAGTCATCGTTTTTCATCAGAAAATGAATTTTTCGGACTGTACCAAAAATGATTCAAAATGTCAAATGGATCGTGCCTCATGTTGAATAACCACTTTTTAACCCCTCAGAGTGACCAAAATTGCCATTTTTACAGAGTTTTGCTTACTCAAAAGCTTCAATTTTGACCAATTTCAGGCACATAAATGACTTTAAACACACTTATTTTAGTTGAAAAAGTCTTAATTCACATCCAACAGTCGTTTGGAGTCAAAAGATTAAGTGTTAAAATTTCATCGATATGGACCATTTTGGGGACGTTCGACAGGTCCGGAGTCATCGTTTTTCATCAGAAAATTAATTTTTCGGACTGTACCAAAAATGATTCAAAATCTCAAATGGATCGTGCCTCATGTTGAATAACCACTTTTTAACCCCTCAGAGTGACCAAAATTGCCATTTTTACAGAGTTTTGCTTACTCAAAAGCTACAATTTTGACCAATTTCAGGCACATAAATGACTTTAAACACACTTATCTTAGTTGAAAAAGTCTTAATTCACATCCAACAGTCGTTTGGAGTCAAAAGATCAAGTTTAAAATTTCATTGATATGGACCATTTTGGGAACGTTCGACAGGTCCGGAGTCATCGTTTTTCATCTGAAAATGTATTTTTCGGACTGTACCAAAAATGATTCAAAATGTCAAATGAATCGTGCCTCATGTTAAATAACCACTTTTTAACCCCTCAGAGTGACCAAAATTGCCATTTTTACAGAGTTTTGCTTACTCAAAAGCTACAATTTTGACCAATTTCAGGCACATAAATGACTTTAAACACACTTATTTTAGTTGAAAAAGTATTAATTCACATCCAACAGTCGTTTGGAGTCAAAAGATTAAATGTTAAAATTTCATCCATATTGACCATTTTGGGAACGTTCAACAGGTCCGGAGTCATCGTTTTTCATCTGAAAATGTATTTTTCGGACTGTACCAAAAATGATTCAAAATGTCAAATGGATCGTGCCTTATGTTGAATAACCACTTTTTAACCCCTCAGAGTGACCAAAATTGCCATTTTTACAGAGTTTTGCTTACTCAAAAGCTTCAATTTTGACCAATTTCAGGCACATAAATGACTTTAGACACACTTATTTTAGTTGAAAAAGTCTTAATTCACATCCAACAGTCGTTTCGAGTCAAAAGATTAAGTGTTAAAATTTCATCGATATGGACCATTTTGGGGACGTTCGACAGGTCCGGAGTCATCGTTTTTCATCAGAAAATTAATTTTTCAGACTGTACCAAAAATGATTCAAAATGTCAAATGGATCGTGCCTTATGTTGAATAACCACTTTTTAACCCTTCAGAGTGACCAAAATTGCCATTTGTACAGAGTTTTGCTTACTGAAAAGCTTCAATTTTGACCAATTTCAGGCACATAAATTACTATAAACACACTTATTTTAGTTGAAAAAGTCTTAATTTACATCCAACAGTCGTTTGGAGTCAAAAGATTAAATGTTAAAATTTCATCGATATGGACCATTTTGGGGACGTTCGACACGTCCGGAGTCATCGTTTTTCATCAGAAAATGAATTTTTCGGACTGTACCAAAATGATTGAAAATGTCAAATGGATCGTGCCTCATGTGAATAACCACTTTTTAACCCCTCAGAGTGACCAAAATTGCCATTTTTACAGAGTTTTGCTTACTCAAAAGCTTCAATTTGACCAATTTCAGGCACATAAATGACTTTAAACACACTTATTTTAGTTGAAAAAGTCACAATTCACATCCAACAGTCGTTTGGAGTCAAAAGATTAAATGTTAAAATTTCATCGATATGGACCATTTTGGGGACGTTCGACAGGTCCGGGAGTCATCGTTTTTCATCAGAAAATGAATTTTTTGGACTGTACCAAAAATGATTTAAAATGTCAAATGGATCGTGCCTCATGTTTATTAACCACTTTTTAACCCCTCAGAGTGACCAAAGTTGCCATTTTTACAGAGTTTTGCTTACTCAAAAGCTTCAATTTTGACCAATTTCAGGCACATAAATGACTTCAAACACAGTTATTTTAGTTGAAAAAGTCACAATTCACATCCAACAGTCGTTTGGAGTCAAAAGATTAAATGTGTTAAAATTTCATCGATATGGACCATTTTGGGGACGTTTGACAGGTCCGGAGTCATCGTTTTTCATCAGAAAATGAATTTTTCGGACTGTACCAAAAATGATTCAAAATGTCAAATGGATCGTGCCTCATGTTGAATAACCACTTTTTAACCCCTCAGAGTGACCAAAATTGCCATTTTTACAGAGTTTTGCTTACTCAAAAGCTTCAATTTTGACCAATTTCAGGCACATAAATGACTTTAAACACACTTATTTTAGTTGAAAAAGTCTTAATTCACATCCAACAGTCGTTTGGAGTCAAAAGATTAAGTGTTAAAATATCATCGATATGGACCATTTTGGGGACGTTCGACAGGTCCGGAGTCATCGTTTTTCATCAGAAAATTAATTTTTCGGACTGTACCAAAAATGATTCAACATCTCAAATGGATCGTGCCTCATGTTGAATAACCACTTTTTAACCCCTCAGAGTGACCAAAATTGCCATTTTTACAGAGTTTTGCTTACTCAAAAGCTACAATTTTGACCAATTTCAGGCACATAAATGACTTTAAACACACTTATCTTAGTTGAAAAAGTCTTAATTCACATCCAACAGTCGTTTGGAGTCAAAAGATTAAGTGTTAAAATTTCATTGATATGGACCATTTTGGGAACGTTCGACAGGTCCGGAGTCATCGTTTTTCATCTGAAAATGTATTTTTCGGACTGTACCAAAAATGATTCAAAATGTCAAATGAATCGTGCCTCATGTTAAATAACCACTTTTTAACCCCTCAGAGTGACCAAAATTGCCATTTTTACAGAGTTTTGCTTACTCAAAAGCTACAATTTTGACCAATTTCAGGCACATAAATGACTTTAAACACACTTATTTTAGTTGAAAAAGTATTAATTCACATCCAACAGTCGTTTGGAGTCAAAAGATTAAATGTTAAAATTTCATCCATATTGACCATTTTGGGAACGTTCAACAGGTCCGGAGTCATCGTTTTTCATCAGAAAATGAATTTTTCGGACTGTACCAAAAATGATTCAAAATGTCAAATGGATCGTGCCTCATGTTTAATAACCACTTTTTAACCCCTCAGAGTGACCAAAATTGCCATTTTTACAGAGTTTTGCTTACTCAAAAGCTTCAATTTTGACCAATTTACAGGCACATAAATGACTTTAAACACAGTTATTTTAGTTGAAAAAGTCACAATTCACATCCAACAGTCGTTTGGAGTCAAAAGATTAAATGTGTTAAAATTTCATCGATATGGACCATTTTGGGAACGTTCGACAGGTCCGGAGTCATCGTTTTTCATCTGAAAATGTATTTTTCGGACTGTACCAAAAATGATTCAAAATGTCAAATGAATCGTGCCTCATGTTAAATAACCACTTTTTAACCCCTCAGAGTGACCAAAATTGCCATTTTTACAGAGTTTTGCTTACTCAAAAGCTACAATTTTGACCAATTTCAGGCACATAAATGACTTTAAACACACTTATTTTAGTTGAAAAAGTATTAATTCACATCCAACAGTCGTTTGGAGTCAAAAGATTAAATGTTAAAATTTCATCCATATTGACCATTTTGGGAACGTTCAACAGGTCCGGAGTCATCGTTTTTCATCAGAAAATGAATTTTTCGGACTGTACCAAAAATGATTCAAAATGTCAAATGGATCGTGCCTCATGTTTAATAACCACTTTTTAACCCCTCAGAGTGACCAAAATTGCCATTTTTACAGAGTTTTGCTTACTCAAAAGCTTCAATTTTGACCAATTTACAGGCACATAAATGACTTTAAACACAGTTATTTTAGTTGAAAAAGTCACAATTCACATCCAACAGTCGTTTGGAGTCAAAAGATTAAATGTGTTAAAATTTCATCGATATGGACCATTTTGGGGACGTTTGACAGGTCCGGAGTCATCGTTTTTCATCAGAAAATGATTTTTTCGGACTGTACCAAAAATGATTCAAAATGTCAAATGGATCGTGCCTCATGTTGAATAACCACTTTTTAACCCCTCAGAGTGACCAAAATTGCCATTTTTACAGAGTTTTGCTTACTCAAAAGCTTCAATTTTGACCAATTTCAGGCACATAAATGACTTTAAACACACTTATTTTAGTTGAAAAAGTCTTAATTCACATCCAACAGTCGTTTGGAGTCAAAAGATTAAGTGTTAAAATTTCATCGATATGGACCATTTTGGGGACGTTCGACAGGTCCGGAGTCATCGTTTTTCATCAGAAAATGAATTTTTCGGACTGTACCAAAAATGATTCAAAATCTCAAATGGATCGTGCCTCATGTTGAATAACCACTTTTTAACCCCTCAGAGTGACCAAAATTGCCATTTTTACAGAGTTTTGCTTACTCAAAAGCTACAATTTTGACCAATTTCAGGCACATAAATGACTTTAAACACACTTATCTTAGTTGAAAAAGTCTTAATTCACATCCAACAGTCGTTTGGAGTCAAAAGATCAAGTTTAAAATTTCATTGATATGGACCATTTTGGGAACGTTCGACAGGTCCGGAGTCATCGTTTTTCATCTGAAAATGTATTTTTCGGACTGTACCAAAAATGATTCAAAATGTCAAATGAATCGTGCCTCATGTTAAATAACCACTTTTTAACCCCTCAGAGTGACCAAAATTGCCATTTTTACAGAGTTTTGCTTACTCAAAAGCTACAATTTTGACCAATTTCAGGCACAAAAATGACTTTAAACACACTTATTTTAGTTGAAAAAGTATTAATTCACATCCAACAGTCGTTTGGAGTCAAAAGATTAAATGTTAAAATTTCATCCATATTGACCATTTTGGGAACGTTCAACAGGTCCGGAGTCATCGTTTTTCATCAGAAAATGAATTTTTCGGACTGTACCAAAAATGATTCAAAATGTCAAATGGATCGTGCCTTATGTTGAATAACCACTTTTTAACCCCTCAGAGTGACCAAAATTGCCATTTTTACAGAGTTTTGCTTACTCAAAAGCTTCAATTTTGACCAATTTCAGGCACATAAATGACTTTAAACACACTTATTTTAGTTGAAAAAGTCTTAATTCACATCCAACAGTCGTTTGGAGTCAAAAGATTAAGTGTTAAAATTTCATCGATATGGGCCATTTTGGGGACGTTCGACAGGTCCGGAGTCATCGTTTTTCATCAGAAAATTAATTTTTCAGACTGTACCAAAAATGATTCAAAATGTCAAATGGATCGTGCCTTATGTTGAATAACCACTTTTTAACCCCTCAGAGTGACCAAAATTGCCATTTTTACAGAGTTTTGCTTACTCAAAAGCTTCAATTTTGACCAATTTCAGGCACATAAATGACTTTAAACACACTTATTTTAGTTGAAAAAGTCACAATTCACATCCAACAGTCGTTTGGAGTCAAAAGATTAAATGTTAAAATTTCATCGATATGGACCATTTTGGGGACGTTCGACAGGTCCGGAGTCATCGTTTTTCATCAGAAAATGAATTTTTCGGACTGTACCAAAAATGATTATAAATGTCAAATGGATCGTGCCTCATGTTGAATAACCACTTTTTAACCCCTCAGAGTGACCAAAATTGCTATTTTTACAGAGTTTTGCTTACTCAAAAGCTTCAATTTTGACCAATTTCAGGCACATAAATGACTTTAAACACACTTATCTTAGTTGAAAAAGTCTTAATTCACATCCAACAGTCGTTTGGAGTCAAAAGATTAAATGTTAAAATTTCATCCATATTGACCATTTTGGGAACGTTCGACAGGTCCGGAGTCATCGTTTTTCATCAGAAAATTAATTTTTCGGACTGTACCAAAAATGATTCAAAATGTCAAATGGATCGTGCCTCATGTTGAATAACCACTTTTTAACCCCTCAGAGTGACCAAAATTGCCATTTGTACAGAGTTTTGCTTACTGAAAAGCTTCAATTTTGACCAATTTCAGGCACATAAATTACTATAAACACACTTATTTTAGTTGAAAAAGTCTTAATTTACATCCAACAGTCGTTTGGAGTCAAAAGATTAAATGTTAAAATTTCATCGATATGGACCATTTTGGGGACGTTCGACACGTCCGGAGTCATCGTTTTTCATCAGAAAATGAATTTTTCGGACTGTACCAAAAATGATTGAAAATGTCAAATGGATCGTGCCTCATGTTGAATAACCACTTTTTAACCCCTCAGAGTGACCAAAATTGCCATTTTTACAGAGTTTTGTTTACACAAAAGCTTCAATTTTGACCAATTTCAGGCACATAAATGATTTTAAACACACTTATTTTAGTTGAAAAAGTCTTAATTCACATCCAACAGTCGTTTGGAGTCAAAAGATTAAGTGTTAAAATTTCATCGATATGGACCATTTTGTGGACGTTCGACAGGTCCGGAGTCATCGTTTTTCATCAGAAAATGAATTTTTCGGACTGTACCAAAAATGATTCAAAATGTGAAATGGATCGTGCCTCATGTTGAATAACCACTTTTTAACCCCTCAGAGTGACCAAAATTGCCATTTTTACAGAGTTTTGCTTACTCAAAAGCTTCAATTTTGACCAATTTCAGGCACATAAATGACTTTAAACACACTTATTTTAGTTGAAAAAGTCACAATTCACATCCAACAGTCGTTTGGAGTCAAAAGATTAAATGTTAAAATTTCATCGATATGGACCATTTTGGGGACGTTCGACAGGTCCGGAGTCATCGTTTTTCATCAGAAAATGAATTTTTCGGACTGTACCAAAAATGATTATAAATGTCAAATGGATCGTGCCTCATGTTGAATAACCACTTTTTAACCCCTCAGAGTGACCAAAATTGCTATTTTTACAGAGTTTTGCTTACTCAAAAGCTTCAATTTTGACCAATTTCAGGCACATAAATGACTTTAAACACAATTATCTTAGTTGAAAAAGTCTTAATTCACATCCAACAGTCGTTTGGAGTCAAAAGATTAAGTGTTAAAATTTCATCGATATGGACCATTTTGTGGACGTTCGACAGGTCCGGAGTCATCGTTTTTCATCAGAAAATGAATTTTTCGGACTGTACCAAAAATGATTCAAAATGTCAAATGGATCGTGCCTCATGTTGAATAACCACTTTTTAACCCCTCAGAGTGACCAAAATTGCCATTTTTACAGAGTTTTGCTTACTCAAAAGCTTCAATTTTGACCAATTTCAGGCACATAAATGACTTTAAACACACTTATTTTAGTTGAAAAAGTCTTAATTCACATCCAACAGTCGTTTGGAGTAAAAAGATTAAGTGTTAACATTTCATCGATATGGACCATTTTGGGGACGTTCGACAGGTCCGGAGTCATCGTTTTTCATCAGAAAATGAATTTTTCGGACTGTACCAAAAATGATTCAAAATGTGAAATGGATCGTGCCTCACGTTGAATAACCACTTTTTAACCCCTCAGAGTGACCAAAATTGCCATTTTTACAGAGTTTTGCTTACTCAAAAGCTTCAATTTTGACAAATTTCAGGCACATAAATAACTTTAAACACACTTGCTTTAGTTGAAAATGTCACAATTCACATTCAACAGTCGTTTGGAGTCAAAAGATTAAATGTTAAAATTTCATCGATATGGACCATTTTGGGGACGTTCGACAGGTCCGGAGTCATCGTTTTTCATCAGAAAATGAATTTTTCGGACTGTACCAAAAATGATTCAAAATGTCAAATGGATCGTGCCTTATGTTGAATAATCACTTTTTAACCCCTCAGAGTGACCAAAATTGCCATTTTTACAGAGTTTTGCTTACTCAAAAGCTTCAATTTTGACCAATTTCAGGCACATAAATGACTTTAAACACACTTATTTTAGTTGAAAAAGTCTTAATTCACATCCAACAGTCGTTTGGAGTCAAAAGATTAAATGTTAAAATTTCATCCATGTTGACCATTTTTGGAATGTTCGACAGGTCCGGAGTCATTGTTTCTCATCAGAAAATGAATTTTTCGGACTGTACCAAAAATGATTCAAAATGTGAAATGGATCGTGCCTCATGTTGAATAACCACTTTTTAACCCCTCAGAGTGACCAAAATTGCCATTTTTACAGAGTTTTGCTTACTCAAAAGCTTCAATTTTGACCAATTTCAGGCACATAAATGACTTTAAACACACTTATTTTAGTTGAAAAAGTCACAATTCACATCCAACAGTCGTTTGGAGTCAAAAGATTAAATGTGTTAAAATTTCATCGATATGGACCATTTTGGGGACGTTTGACAGGTCCGGAGTCATCGTTTTTCATCAGAAAATGAATTTTTCGGACTGTACCAAAAATGATTCAGAATGTCAAATGGATCGTGCCTCATGTTGAATAACCACTTTTTAACCCCTCAGAGTGACCAAAATTGCCATTTTTACAGAGTTTTGCTTACTCAAAAGCTTCAATTTTGACCAATTTCAGGGACATAAATGACTTTAAACACACTTATTTTAGTTGAAAAAGTCTTAATTCACACCCAACAGTCGTTTGGAGTCAAAAGATTAAGTGTTAAAATTTCATCGATATGGACCATTTTGGGAACGTTCGACAGGTCCGGAGTCATCGTTTTTCATCTGAAAATGTATTTTTCGGACTGTACCAAAAATGATTCAAAATGTCAAATGAATCGTGCCTCATGTTAAATAACCACTTTTTAACCCCTCAGAGTGACCAAAATTGCCATTTTTACAGAGTTTTGCTTACTCAAAAGCTACAATTTTGACCAATTTCAGGCACATAAATGACTTTAAACACACTTATTTTAGTTGAAAAAGTCTTAATTCACATCCAACAGTCGTTTGGAGTCAAAAGATTAAATGTTAAAATTTCATCCATATTGACCATTTTGGGAACGTTCGACAGGTCCGGAGTCATCGTTTTTCATCAGAAAATGAATTTTTCGGACTGTACCAAAAATGATTCAAAATGTCAAATGGATCGTGCCTTATGTTGAATAACCACTTTTTAACCCCTCAGAGTGACCAAAATTGCCATTTTTACAGAGTTTTGCTTATTCAAAAGCTTCAATTTTGACCAATTTCAGGCACATAAATGACTTTAAACACACTTATTTTAGTTGAAAAAGTCTTAATTCACATCCAACAGTCGTTTGGAGTCAAAAGATTAAGTGTTAAAATTTCATCGATATGGACCATTTTGGGGACGTTCGACAGGTCCGGAGTCATTGTTTTTCATCAGAAAATTATTTTTTCAGACTGTACCAAAAATGATTCAAAATGTCAAATGGATCGTGCCTTATGTTGAATAACCACTTTTTAACCCCTCAGAGTGACCAAAATTGCCATTTGTACAGAGTTTTGCTTACTGAAAAGCTTCAATTTTGACCAATTTCAGGCACATAAATGACTTTAAACACACTTATTTTATTTGAAAAAGTCTTAATTCACATCCAACAGTCGTTTGGAGTCAAAAGATTAAATGTTAAAATTTCATCCATGTTGACCATTTTGGGAACGTTCGACAGGTCCGGAGTCATCGTTTTTCATCAGAAAATGAATTTTTCGGACTGTACCAAAAATGATTCAAAATGTGAAATGGATCTTGCCTCATGTTGAATAACCACTTTTTAACCCCTCAGAGTGACCAAAATTGCCATTTTTACAGAGTTTTGCTTACTCAAAAGCTTCAATTTTGACCAATTTCAGGCACATAAATGACTTTAAACACACTTATTTTAGTTGAAAAAGTCACAATTCACATCCAACAGTCGTTTGGAGTCAAAAGATTAAATGTTAAAATTTCATCGATATGGACCATTTTGGGGACGTTCGACAGGTCCGGAGTCATCGTTTTTCATCAGAAAATGAATTTTTCGGACTGTACCAAAAATGATTCAAAATGTGAAATGGATCTTGCCTCATGTTGAATAACCACTTTTTAACCCCTCAGAGTGACCAAAATTGCAATTTTTACAGAGTTTTGCTTACTCAAAAGCTTCAATTTTGACCAATTTCAGGCACATAAATGACTTTAAACACACTTATTTTAGTTGAAAAAGTCACAATTCACATCCAACAGTCGTTTGGAGTCAAAAGATTAAATGTTAAAATTTCATCGATATGGACCATTTTGGGGACGTTCGACAGGTCCGGAGTCATCGTTTTTCATCAGAAAATGAATTTTTCGGACTGTACCAAAAATGATTATAAATGTCAAATGGATCATGTCTCATGTTGAATAACCACTTTTTAACCCCTCAGAGTGACCAAAATTGCTATTTTTACAGAGTTTTGCTTACTCAAAAGCTTCAATTTTGACCAATTTCAGGCACATAAATGACTTTAAACACACTTATTTTAGTTGAAAAAGTCTTAATTTACATCCAACAGTCGTTTGGAGTCAAAAGATTAAATGTTAAAATTTCATCGATATGGACCATTTTGGGGACGTTCGACACGTCCGGAGTCATCGTTTTTCATCAGAAAATGAATTTTTCGGACTGTACCAAAAATGATTGAAAATGTCAAATGGATCGTGCCTCATGTTGAATAACCACTTTTTAACCCCTCAGAGTGACCAAAATTGCCATTTTTACAGAGTTTTGTTTACTCAAAAGCTTCAATTTTGACCAATTTCAGGCACATAAATGACTTTAAACACACTTATTTTAGTTGAAAAAGTCTTAATTCACATCCAACAGTCGTTTGGAGTCAAAAGATTAAGTGTTAAAATTTCATCGATATGGACCATTTTGTGGACGTTCGACAGGTCCGGAGTCATCGTTTTTCATCAGAAAATGAATTTTTCGGACTGTACCAAAAATTATTCAAAATGTCAAATGGATCGTGCCTCATGTTGAATAACCACTTTTTAACCCCTCAGAGTGACCAAAATTGCCATTTTTACAGAGTTTTGTTTACTCAAAAGCTTCAATTTTGACCAATTTCAGGCACATAAAAGACTTTAAACACACTTATTTTAGTTGAAAAAGTCTTAATTCACATCCAACAGTCGTTTGGAGTCAAAAGATTAAGTGTTAAAATTTCATCGATATGGACCATTTTGTGGACGTTCGACAGGTCCGGAGTCATCGTTTTTCATCAGAAAATGAATTTTTCGGACTGTACCAAAAATGATTCAAAATGTCAAATGGATCGTGCCTCATGTTGAATAACCACTTTTTAACCCCTCAGAGTGACCAAAATTGCCATTTTTACAGAGTTTTGCTTACTCAAAAGCTACAATTTTGACCAATTTCAGGCACATAAATGACTTTAAACACACTTATTTTAGTTGAAAAAGTCTTAATTCACATCCAACAGTCGTTTGGAGTCAAAAGATTAAATGTTAAAATTTCATCCATATTGACCATTTTGGGAACGTTCGACAGGTCCGGAGTCATCGTTTTTCATCAGAAAATGAATTTTTCGGACTGTACCAAAAATGATTCAAAATGTCAAATGGATCGTGCCTTATGTTGAATAACCACTTTTTAACCCCTCAGAGTGACCAAAATTGCCATTTTTACAGAGTTTTGCTTACCCAAAAGCTTCAATTTTGACCAATTTCAGGCACATAAATGACTTTAAACACACTTATTTTAGTTGAAAAAGTCTTAATTCACATCCAACAGTCGTTTGGAGTCAAAAGATTAAGTGTTAAAATTTCATCGATATGGACCATTTTGGGGACGTTCGACAGGTCCGGAGTCATCGTTTTTCATAAGAAAATTTATTTTTCAGACTGTACCAAAAATGATTCAAAATGTCAAATGGATCGTGCCTTATGTTGAATAACCACTTTTTAACCCCTCAGAGTGACCAAAATTGCCATTTTTACAGAGTTTTGCTTACTCAAAAGCTTCAATTTTGACCAATTTCAGGCACATAAATGACTTTAAACACACTTATTTTAGTTGAAAAAGTCACAATTCACATCCAACAGTCGTTTGGAGTCAAAAGATTAAATGTTAAAATTTCATCGATATGGACCATTTTGGGGACGTTCGACAGGTCCGGAGTCATCGTTTTTCATCAGAAAATGAATTTTTTGGACTGTACCAAAAATGATTCAAAATGTCAAATGGATCGTGCCTCATGTTGAATAACCACTTTTTAACCCCTCAGAGTGACCAAAATTGCCATTGTTACAGAGTTTTGCTTACTCAAAAGCTTCAATTTTGACCAATTTCAGGCACATAAATGACTTTAAGCACACTTATTTTAGTTGAAAAAGTCACAATTCACATCCAACAGTCGTTTGGAGTCAAAAGATTAAATGTTAAAATTTCATCGATATGGACCATTTTGGGGACGTTCGACAGGTCCGGAGTCATCGTTTTTCATCAGAAAATGAATTTTTTGGACTGTACCAAAAATGATTCAAAATGTCAAATGGATCGTGCCTCATGTTTAATAACCACTTTTTAACCCCTCAGAGTGACCAAAATTGCCATTTTTACAGAGTTTTGCTTACTCAAAAGCTTCAATTTTGACCAATTTCAGGCACATAAATGACTTTAAACACACTTATTTTAGTTGAAAAAGTCACAATTCACATCCAACAGTCGTTTGGAGTCAAAAGATTAAATGTGTTAAAATTTCATCGATATGGACCATTTTGGGGACGTTTGACAGGTCCGGAGTCATCGTTTTTCATCAGAAAATGAATTTTTCGGACTGTACCAAAAATGATTCAAAATGTCAAATGGATCGTGCCTCATGTTGAATAACCACTTTTTAACCCCTCAGAGTGACCAAAATTGCCATTTTTACAGAGTTTTGCTTACTCAAAAGCTACAATTTTGACCAATTTCAGGCACATAAATGACTTTAAACACACTTATCTTAGTTGAAAAAGTCTTAATTCACATCCAACAGTCGTTTGGAGTCAAAAGATTAAGTGTTAAAATTTCATCGATATGGACCATTTTGGGGACGTTCGACAGGTCCGGAGTCATCGTTTTTCATAAGAAAATTTATTTTTCAGACTGTACCAAAAATGATTCAAAATGTCAAATGGATCGTGCCTTATGTTGAATAACCACTTTTTAACCCCTCAGAGTGACCAAAATTGCCATTTTTACAGAGTTTTGCTTACTCAAAAGCTTCAATTTTGACCAATTTCAGGCACATAAATGACTTTAAACACACTTATTTTAGTTGAAAAAGTCACAATTCACATCCAACAGTCGTTTGGAGTCAAAAGATTAAATGTTAAAATTTCATCGATATGGACCATTTTGGGGACGTTCGACAGGTCCGGAGTCATCGTTTTTCATCAGAAAATGAATTTTTTGGACTGTACCAAAAATGATTCAAAATGTCAAATGGATCGTGCCTCATGTTGAATAACCACTTTTTAACCCCTCAGAGTGACCAAAATTGCCATTGTTACAGAGTTTTGCTTACTCAAAAGCTTCAATTTTGACCAATTTCAGGCACATAAATGACTTTAAGCACACTTATTTTAGTTGAAAAAGTCACAATTCACATCCAACAGTCGTTTGGAGTCAAAAGATTAAATGTTAAAATTTCATCGATATGGACCATTTTGGGGACGTTCGACAGGTCCGGAGTCATCGTTTTTCATCAGAAAATGAATTTTTTGGACTGTACCAAAAATGATTCAAAATGTCAAATGGATCGTGCCTCATGTTTAATAACCACTTTTTAACCCCTCAGAGTGACCAAAATTGCCATTTTTACAGAGTTTTGCTTACTCAAAAGCTTCAATTTTGACCAATTTCAGGCACATAAATGACTTTAAACACACTTATTTTAGTTGAAAAAGTCACAATTCACATCCAACAGTCGTTTGGAGTCAAAAGATTAAATGTGTTAAAATTTCATCGATATGGACCATTTTGGGGACGTTTGACAGGTACGGAGTCATCGTTTTTCATCAGAAAATGAATTTTTCGGACTGTACCAAAAATGATTCAAAATGTCAAATGGATCGTGCCTCATGTTGAATAACCACTTTTTAACCCCTCAGAGTGACCAAAATTGCCATTTTTACAGAGTTTTGCTTACTCAAAAGCTACAATTTTGACCAATTTCAGGCACATAAATGACTTTAAACACACTTATTTTAGTTGAAAAAGTCTTAATTCACATCCAACAGTCGTTTGGAGTCAAAAGATTAAATGTTAAAATTTCATCCATATTGACCATTTTGGGAACGTTCGACAGGTCCGGAGTCATCGTTTTTCATCAGAAAATGAATTTTTCGGACTGTACCAAAAATGATTCAAAATGTCAAATGGATCGTGCCTTATGTTGAATAACCACTTTTTAACCCCTCAGAGTGACCAAAATTGCCATTTTTACAGAGTTTTGCTTATTCAAAAGCTTCAATTTTGACCAATTTCAGGCACATAAATGACTTTAAACACACTTATTTTAGTTGAAAAAGTCTTAATTCACATCCAACAGTCGTTTGGAGTCAAAAGATTAAGTGTTAAAATTTCATCGATATGGACCATTTTGGGGACGTTCGACAGGTCCGGAGTCATTGTTTTTCATCAGAAAATTATTTTTTCAGACTGTACCAAAAATGATTCAAAATGTCAAATGGATCGTGCCTTATGTTGAATAACCACTTTTTAACCCCTCAGAGTGACCAAAATTGCCATTTGTACAGAGTTTTGCTTACTGAAAAGCTTCAATTTTGACCAATTTCAGGCACATAAATGACTTTAAACACACTTATTTTATTTGAAAAAGTCTTAATTCACATCCAACAGTCGTTTGGAGTCAAAAGATTAAATGTTAAAATTTCATCCATGTTGACCATTTTGGGAACGTTCGACAGGTCCGGAGTCATCGTTTTTCATCAGAAAATGAATTTTTCGGACTGTACCAAAAATGATTCAAAATGTGAAATGGATCTTGCCTCATGTTGAATAACCACTTTTTAACCCCTCAGAGTGACCAAAATTGCCATTTTTACAGAGTTTTGCTTACTCAAAAGCTTCAATTTTGACCAATTTCAGGCACATAAATGACTTTAAACACACTTATTTTAGTTGAAAAAGTCACAATTCACATCCAACAGTCGTTTGGAGTCAAAAGATTAAATGTTAAAATTTCATCGATATGGACCATTTTGGGGACGTTCGACAGGTCCGGAGTCATCGTTTTTCATCAGAAAATGAATTTTTCGGACTGTACCAAAAATGATTCAAAATGTGAAATGGATCTTGCCTCATGTTGAATAACCACTTTTTAACCCCTCAGAGTGACCAAAATTGCAATTTTTACAGAGTTTTGCTTACTCAAAAGCTTCAATTTTGACCAATTTCAGGCACATAAATGACTTTAAACACACTTATTTTAGTTGAAAAAGTCACAATTCACATCCAACAGTCGTTTGGAGTCAAAAGATTAAATGTTAAAATTTCATCGATATGGACCATTTTGGGGACGTTCGACAGGTCCGGAGTCATCGTTTTTCATCAGAAAATGAATTTTTCGGACTGTACCAAAAATGATTATAAATGTCAAATGGATCATGTCTCATGTTGAATAACCACTTTTTAACCCCTCAGAGTGACCAAAATTGCTATTTTTACAGAGTTTTGCTTACTCAAAAGCTTCAATTTTGACCAATTTCAGGCACATAAATGACTTTAAACACACTTATTTTAGTTGAAAAAGTCTTAATTTACATCCAACAGTCGTTTGGAGTCAAAAGATTAAATGTTAAAATTTCATCGATATGGACCATTTTGGGGACGTTCGACACGTCCGGAGTCATCGTTTTTCATCAGAAAATGAATTTTTCGGACTGTACCAAAAATGATTGAAAATGTCAAATGGATCGTGCCTCATGTTGAATAACCACTTTTTAACCCCTCAGAGTGACCAAAATTGCCATTTTTACAGAGTTTTGTTTACTCAAAAGCTTCAATTTTGACCAATTTCAGGCACATAAATGACTTTAAACACACTTATTTTAGTTGAAAAAGTCTTAATTCACATCCAACAGTCGTTTGGAGTCAAAAGATTAAGTGTTAAAATTTCATCGATATGGACCATTTTGTGGACGTTCGACAGGTCCGGAGTCATCGTTTTTCATCAGAAAATGAATTTTTCGGACTGTACCAAAAATTATTCAAAATGTCAAATGGATCGTGCCTCATGTTGAATAACCACTTTTTAACCCCTCAGAGTGACCAAAATTGCCATTTTTACAGAGTTTTGTTTACTCAAAAGCTTCAATTTTGACCAATTTCAGGCACATAAATGACTTTAAACACACTTATTTTAGTTGAAAAAGTCTTAATTCACATCCAACAGTCGTTTGGAGTCAAAAGATTAAGTGTTAAAATTTCATCGATATGGACCATTTTGTGGACGTTCGACAGGTCCGGAGTCATCGTTTTTCATCAGAAAATGAATTTTTCGGACTGTACCAAAAATGATTCAAAATGTCAAATGGATCGTGCCTCATGTTGAATAACCACTTTTTAACCCCTCAGAGTGACCAAAATTGCCATTTTTACAGAGTTTTGCTTACTCAAAAGCTACAATTTTGACCAATTTCAGGCACATAAATGACTTTAAACACACTTATTTTAGTTGAAAAAGTCTTAATTCACATCCAACAGTCGTTTGGAGTCAAAAGATTAAATGTTAAAATTTCATCCATATTGACCATTTTGGGAACGTTCGACAGGTCCGGAGTCATCGTTTTTCATCAGAAAATGAATTTTTCGGACTGTACCAAAAATGATTCAAAATGTCAAATGGATCGTGCCTTATGTTGAATAACCACTTTTTAACCCCTCAGAGTGACCAAAATTGCCATTTTTACAGAGTTTTGCTTACCCAAAAGCTTCAATTTTGACCAATTTCAGGCACATAAATGACTTTAAACACACTTATTTTAGTTGAAAAAGTCTTAATTCACATCCAACAGTCGTTTGGAGTCAAAAGATTAAGTGTTAAAATTTCATCGATATGGACCATTTTGGGGACGTTCGACAGGTCCGGAGTCATCGTTTTTCATAAGAAAATTTATTTTTCAGACTGTACCAAAAATGATTCAAAATGTCAAATGGATCGTGCCTTATGTTGAATAACCACTTTTTAACCCCTCAGAGTGACCAAAATTGCCATTTTTACAGAGTTTTGCTTACTCAAAAGCTTCAATTTTGACCAATTTCAGGCACATAAATGACTTTAAACACACTTATTTTAGTTGAAAAAGTCACAATTCACATCCAACAGTCGTTTGGAGTCAAAAGATTAAATGTTAAAATTTCATCGATATGGACCATTTTGGGGACGTTCGACAGGTCCGGAGTCATCGTTTTTCATCAGAAAATGAATTTTTTGGACTGTACCAAAAATGATTCAAAATGTCAAATGGATCGTGCCTCATGTTGAATAACCACTTTTTAACCCCTCAGAGTGACCAAAATTGCCATTGTTACAGAGTTTTGCTTACTCAAAAGCTTCAATTTTGACCAATTTCAGGCACATAAATGACTTTAAGCACACTTATTTTAGTTGAAAAAGTCACAATTCACATCCAACAGTCGTTTGGAGTCAAAAGATTAAATGTTAAAATTTCATCGATATGGACCATTTTGGGGACGTTCGACAGGTCCGGAGTCATCGTTTTTCATCAGAAAATGAATTTTTTGGACTGTACCAAAAATGATTCAAAATGTCAAATGGATCGTGCCTCATGTTTAATAACCACTTTTTAACCCCTCAGAGTGACCAAAATTGCCATTTTTACAGAGTTTTGCTTACTCAAAAGCTTCAATTTTGACCAATTTCAGGCACATAAATGACTTTAAACACACTTATTTTAGTTGAAAAAGTCACAATTCACATCCAACAGTCGTTTGGAGTCAAAAGATTAAATGTGTTAAAATTTCATCGATATGGACCATTTTGGGGACGTTTGACAGGTCCGGAGTCATCGTTTTTCATCAGAAAATGAATTTTTCGGACTGTACCAAAAATGATTCAAAATGTCAAATGGATCGTGCCTCATGTTGAATAACCACTTTTTAACCCCTCAGAGTGACCAAAATTGCCATTTTTACAGAGTTTTGCTTACTCAAAAGCTACAATTTTGACCAATTTCAGGCACATAAATGACTTTAAACACACTTATCTTAGTTGAAAAAGTCTTAATTCACATCCAACAGTCGTTTGGAGTCAAAAGATTAAGTGTTAAAATTTCATCGATATGGACCATTTTGGGGACGTTCGACAGGTCCGGAGTCATCGTTTTTCATAAGAAAATTTATTTTTCAGACTGTACCAAAAATGATTCAAAATGTCAAATGGATCGTGCCTTATGTTGAATAACCACTTTTTAACCCCTCAGAGTGACCAAAATTGCCATTTTTACAGAGTTTTGCTTACTCAAAAGCTTCAATTTTGACCAATTTCAGGCACATAAATGACTTTAAACACACTTATTTTAGTTGAAAAAGTCACAATTCACATCCAACAGTCGTTTGGAGTCAAAAGATTAAATGTTAAAATTTCATCGATATGGACCATTTTGGGGACGTTCGACAGGTCCGGAGTCATCGTTTTTCATCAGAAAATGAATTTTTTGGACTGTACCAAAAATGATTCAAAATGTCAAATGGATCGTGCCTCATGTTGAATAACCACTTTTTAACCCCTCAGAGTGACCAAAATTGCCATTGTTACAGAGTTTTGCTTACTCAAAAGCTTCAATTTTGACCAATTTCAGGCACATAAATGACTTTAAGCACACTTATTTTAGTTGAAAAAGTCACAATTCACATCCAACAGTCGTTTGGAGTCAAAAGATTAAATGTTAAAATTTCATCGATATGGACCATTTTGGGGACGTTCGACAGGTCCGGAGTCATCGTTTTTCATCAGAAAATGAATTTTTTGGACTGTACCAAAAATGATTCAAAATGTCAAATGGATCGTGCCTCATGTTTAATAACCACTTTTTAACCCCTCAGAGTGACCAAAATTGCCATTTTTACAGAGTTTTGCTTACTCAAAAGCTTCAATTTTGACCAATTTCAGGCACATAAATGACTTTAAACACACTTATTTTAGTTGAAAAAGTCACAATTCACATCCAACAGTCGTTTGGAGTCAAAAGATTAAATGTGTTAAAATTTCATCGATATGGACCATTTTGGGGACGTTTGACAGGTCCGGAGTCATCGTTTTTCATCAGAAAATGAATTTTTCGGACTGTACCAAAAATGATTCAAAATGTCAAATGGATCGTGCCTCATGTTGAATAACCACTTTTTAACCCCTCAGAGTGACCAAAATTGCCATTTTTACAGAGTTTTGCTTACTCAAAAGCTTCAATTTTGACCAATTTCAGGCACATAAATGACTTTAAACACACTTATTTTAGTTGAAAAAGTCTTAATTCACATCCAACAGTCGTTTGGAGTCAAAAGATTAAGTGTTAAAATTTCATCGATATGGACCATTTTGGGAACGTTCGACAGGTCCGGAGTCATCGTTTTTCATCTGAAAATGTATTTTTCGGACTGTACCAAAAATGATTCAAAATGTCAAATGAATCGTGTCTCATGTTAAATAACCACTTTTTAACCCCTCAGAGTGACCAAAATTGCCATTTTTACAGAGTTTTGCTTACTCAAAAGCTACAATTTTGACCAATTTCAGGCACATAAATGACTTTAAACACACTTATTTTAGTTGAAAAAGTCTTAATTCACATCCAACAGTCGTTTGGAGTCAAAAGATTAAATGTTAAAATTTCATCCATATTGACCATTTTGGGAACGTTCGACAGGTCCGGAGTCATCGTTTTTCATCAGAAAATGAATTTTTCGGACTGTACCAAAAATGATTCAAAATGTCAAATGGATCTTGCCTTATGTTGAATAACCACTTTTTAACCCCTCAGAGTGACCAAAATTGCCATTTTTACAGAGTTTTGCTTACTCAAAAGCTTCAATTTTGACCAATTTCAGGCACATAAATGACTTTAAACACACTTATTTTAGTTGAAAAAGTCACAATTCACATCCAACAGTCGTTTGGAGTCAAAAGATTAAATGTTAAAATTTCATCGATATGGACCATTTTGGGGACGTTCGACAGGTCCGGAGTCATCGTTTTTCATCAGAAAATGAATTTTTTGGACTGTACCAAAAATGATTCAAAATGTCAAATGGATCGTGCCTCATGTTGAATAACCACTTTTTAACCCCTCAGAGTGACCAAAATTGCCATTGTTACAGAGTTTTGCTTACTCAAAAGCTTCAATTTTGACCAATTTCAGGCACATAAATGACTTTAAGCACACTTATTTTAGTTGAAAAAGTCACAATTCACATCCAACAGTCGTTTGGAGTCAAAAGATTAAATGTTAAAATTTCATCGATATGGACCATTTTGGGGACGTTCGACAGGTCCGGAGTCATCGTTTTTCATCAGAAAATGAATTTTTTGGACTGTACCAAAAATGATTCAAAATGTCAAATGGATCGTGCCTCATGTTTAATAACCACTTTTTAACCCCTCAGAGTGACCAAAATTGCCATTTTTACAGAGTTTTGCTTACTCAAAAGCTTCAATTTTGACCAATTTCAGGCACATAAATGACTTTAAACACACTTATTTTAGTTGAAAAAGTCACAATTCACATCCAACAGTCGTTTGGAGTCAAAAGATTAAATGTGTTAAAATTTCATCGATATGGACCATTTTGGGGACGTTTGACAGGTACGGAGTCATCGTTTTTCATCAGAAAATGAATTTTTCGGACTGTACCAAAAATGATTCAAAATGTCAAATGGATCGTGCCTCATGTTGAATAACCACTTTTTAACCCCTCAGAGTGACCAAAATTGCCATTTTTACAGAGTTTTGCTTACTCAAAAGCTACAATTTTGACCAATTTCAGGCACATAAATGACTTTAAACACACTTATTTTAGTTGAAAAAGTCTTAATTCACATCCAACAGTCGTTTGGAGTCAAAAGATTAAATGTTAAAATTTCATCCATATTGACCATTTTGGGAACGTTCGACAGGTCCGGAGTCATCGTTTTTCATCAGAAAATGAATTTTTCGGACTGTACCAAAAATGATTCAAAATGTCAAATGGATCGTGCCTTATGTTGAATAACCACTTTTTAACCCCTCAGAGTGACCAAAATTGCCATTTTTACAGAGTTTTGCTTATTCAAAAGCTTCAATTTTGACCAATTTCAGGCACATAAATGACTTTAAACACACTTATTTTAGTTGAAAAAGTCTTAATTCACATCCAACAGTCGTTTGGAGTCAAAAGATTAAGTGTTAAAATTTCATCGATATGGACCATTTTGGGGACGTTCGACAGGTCCGGAGTCATTGTTTTTCATCAGAAAATTATTTTTTCAGACTGTACCAAAAATGATTCAAAATGTCAAATGGATCGTGCCTTATGTTGAATAACCACTTTTTAACCCCTCAGAGTGACCAAAATTGCCATTTGTACAGAGTTTTGCTTACTGAAAAGCTTCAATTTTGACCAATTTCAGGCACATAAATGACTTTAAACACACTTATTTTATTTGAAAAAGTCTTAATTCACATCCAACAGTCGTTTGGAGTCAAAAGATTAAATGTTAAAATTTCATCCATGTTGACCATTTTGGGAACGTTCGACAGGTCCGGAGTCATCGTTTTTCATCAGAAAATGAATTTTTCGGACTGTACCAAAAATGATTCAAAATGTGAAATGGATCTTGCCTCATGTTGAATAACCACTTTTTAACCCCTCAGAGTGACCAAAATTGCCATTTTTACAGAGTTTTGCTTACTCAAAAGCTTCAATTTTGACCAATTTCAGGCACATAAATGACTTTAAACACACTTATTTTAGTTGAAAAAGTCACAATTCACATCCAACAGTCGTTTGGAGTCAAAAGATTAAATGTTAAAATTTCATCGATATGGACCATTTTGGGGACGTTCGACAGGTCCGGAGTCATCGTTTTTCATCAGAAAATGAATTTTTCGGACTGTACCAAAAATGATTCAAAATGTGAAATGGATCTTGCCTCATGTTGAATAACCACTTTTTAACCCCTCAGAGTGACCAAAATTGCAATTTTTACAGAGTTTTGCTTACTCAAAAGCTTCAATTTTGACCAATTTCAGGCACATAAATGACTTTAAACACACTTATTTTAGTTGAAAAAGTCACAATTCACATCCAACAGTCGTTTGGAGTCAAAAGATTAAATGTTAAAATTTCATCGATATGGACCATTTTGGGGACGTTCGACAGGTCCGGAGTCATCGTTTTTCATCAGAAAATGAATTTTTCGGACTGTACCAAAAATGATTATAAATGTCAAATGGATCATGTCTCATGTTGAATAACCACTTTTTAACCCCTCAGAGTGACCAAAATTGCTATTTTTACAGAGTTTTGCTTACTCAAAAGCTTCAATTTTGACCAATTTCAGGCACATAAATGACTTTAAACACACTTATTTTAGTTGAAAAAGTCTTAATTTACATCCAACAGTCGTTTGGAGTCAAAAGATTAAATGTTAAAATTTCATCGATATGGACCATTTTGGGGACGTTCGACACGTCCGGAGTCATCGTTTTTCATCAGAAAATGAATTTTTCGGACTGTACCAAAAATGATTGAAAATGTCAAATGGATCGTGCCTCATGTTGAATAACCACTTTTTAACCCCTCAGAGTGACCAAAATTGCCATTTTTACAGAGTTTTGTTTACTCAAAAGCTTCAATTTTGACCAATTTCAGGCACATAAATGACTTTAAACACACTTATTTTAGTTGAAAAAGTCTTAATTCACATCCAACAGTCGTTTGGAGTCAAAAGATTAAGTGTTAAAATTTCATCGATATGGACCATTTTGTGGACGTTCGACAGGTCCGGAGTCATCGTTTTTCATCAGAAAATGAATTTTTCGGACTGTACCAAAAATTATTCAAAATGTCAAATGGATCGTGCCTCATGTTGAATAACCACTTTTTAACCCCTCAGAGTGACCAAAATTGCCATTTTTACAGAGTTTTGTTTACTCAAAAGCTTCAATTTTGACCAATTTCAGGCACATAAATGACTTTAAACACACTTATTTTAGTTGAAAAAGTCTTAATTCACATCCAACAGTCGTTTGGAGTCAAAAGATTAAGTGTTAAAATTTCATCGATATGGACCATTTTGTGGACGTTCGACAGGTCCGGAGTCATCGTTTTTCATCAGAAAATGAATTTTTCGGACTGTACCAAAAATGATTCAAAATGTCAAATGGATCGTGCCTCATGTTGAATAACCACTTTTTAACCCCTCAGAGTGACCAAAATTGCCATTTTTACAGAGTTTTGCTTACTCAAAAGCTACAATTTTGACCAATTTCAGGCACATAAATGACTTTAAACACACTTATTTTAGTTGAAAAAGTCTTAATTCACATCCAACAGTCGTTTGGAGTCAAAAGATTAAATGTTAAAATTTCATCCATATTGACCATTTTGGGAACGTTCGACAGGTCCGGAGTCATCGTTTTTCATCAGAAAATGAATTTTTCGGACTGTACCAAAAATGATTCAAAATGTCAAATGGATCGTGCCTTATGTTGAATAACCACTTTTTAACCCCTCAGAGTGACCAAAATTGCCATTTTTACAGAGTTTTGCTTACCCAAAAGCTTCAATTTTGACCAATTTCAGGCACATAAATGACTTTAAACACACTTATTTTAGTTGAAAAAGTCTTAATTCACATCCAACAGTCGTTTGGAGTCAAAAGATTAAGTGTTAAAATTTCATCGATATGGACCATTTTGGGGACGTTCGACAGGTCCGGAGTCATCGTTTTTCATAAGAAAATTTATTTTTCAGACTGTACCAAAAATGATTCAAAATGTCAAATGGATCGTGCCTTATGTTGAATAACCACTTTTTAACCCCTCAGAGTGACCAAAATTGCCATTTTTACAGAGTTTTGCTTACTCAAAAGCTTCAATTTTGACCAATTTCAGGCACATAAATGACTTTAAACACACTTATTTTAGTTGAAAAAGTCACAATTCACATCCAACAGTCGTTTGGAGTCAAAAGATTAAATGTTAAAATTTCATCGATATGGACCATTTTGGGGACGTTCGACAGGTCCGGAGTCATCGTTTTTCATCAGAAAATGAATTTTTTGGACTGTACCAAAAATGATTCAAAATGTCAAATGGATCGTGCCTCATGTTGAATAACCACTTTTTAACCCCTCAGAGTGACCAAAATTGCCATTGTTACAGAGTTTTGCTTACTCAAAAGCTTCAATTTTGACCAATTTCAGGCACATAAATGACTTTAAGCACACTTATTTTAGTTGAAAAAGTCACAATTCACATCCAACAGTCGTTTGGAGTCAAAAGATTAAATGTTAAAATTTCATCGATATGGACCATTTTGGGGACGTTCGACAGGTCCGGAGTCATCGTTTTTCATCAGAAAATGAATTTTTTGGACTGTACCAAAAATGATTCAAAATGTCAAATGGATCGTGCCTCATGTTTAATAACCACTTTTTAACCCCTCAGAGTGACCAAAATTGCCATTTTTACAGAGTTTTGCTTACTCAAAAGCTTCAATTTTGACCAATTTCAGGCACATAAATGACTTTAAACACACTTATTTTAGTTGAAAAAGTCACAATTCACATCCAACAGTCGTTTGGAGTCAAAAGATTAAATGTGTTAAAATTTCATCGATATGGACCATTTTGGGGACGTTTGACAGGTCCGGAGTCATCGTTTTTCATCAGAAAATGAATTTTTCGGACTGTACCAAAAATGATTCAAAATGTCAAATGGATCGTGCCTCATGTTGAATAACCACTTTTTAACCCCTCAGAGTGACCAAAATTGCCATTTTTACAGAGTTTTGCTTACTCAAAAGCTACAATTTTGACCAATTTCAGGCACATAAATGACTTTAAACACACTTATCTTAGTTGAAAAAGTCTTAATTCACATCCAACAGTCGTTTGGAGTCAAAAGATTAAGTGTTAAAATTTCATCGATATGGACCATTTTGGGGACGTTCGACAGGTCCGGAGTCATCGTTTTTCATAAGAAAATTTATTTTTCAGACTGTACCAAAAATGATTCAAAATGTCAAATGGATCGTGCCTTATGTTGAATAACCACTTTTTAACCCCTCAGAGTGACCAAAATTGCCATTTTTACAGAGTTTTGCTTACTCAAAAGCTTCAATTTTGACCAATTTCAGGCACATAAATGACTTTAAACACACTTATTTTAGTTGAAAAAGTCACAATTCACATCCAACAGTCGTTTGGAGTCAAAAGATTAAATGTTAAAATTTCATCGATATGGACCATTTTGGGGACGTTCGACAGGTCCGGAGTCATCGTTTTTCATCAGAAAATGAATTTTTTGGACTGTACCAAAAATGATTCAAAATGTCAAATGGATCGTGCCTCATGTTGAATAACCACTTTTTAACCCCTCAGAGTGACCAAAATTGCCATTGTTACAGAGTTTTGCTTACTCAAAAGCTTCAATTTTGACCAATTTCAGGCACATAAATGACTTTAAGCACACTTATTTTAGTTGAAAAAGTCACAATTCACATCCAACAGTCGTTTGGAGTCAAAAGATTAAATGTTAAAATTTCATCGATATGGACCATTTTGGGGACGTTCGACAGGTCCGGAGTCATCGTTTTTCATCAGAAAATGAATTTTTTGGACTGTACCAAAAATGATTCAAAATGTCAAATGGATCGTGCCTCATGTTTAATAACCACTTTTTAACCCCTCAGAGTGACCAAAATTGCCATTTTTACAGAGTTTTGCTTACTCAAAAGCTTCAATTTTGACCAATTTCAGGCACATAAATGACTTTAAACACACTTATTTTAGTTGAAAAAGTCACAATTCACATCCAACAGTCGTTTGGAGTCAAAAGATTAAATGTGTTAAAATTTCATCGATATGGACCATTTTGGGGACGTTTGACAGGTCCGGAGTCATCGTTTTTCATCAGAAAATGAATTTTTCGGACTGTACCAAAAATGATTCAAAATGTCAAATGGATCGTGCCTCATGTTGAATAACCACTTTTTAACCCCTCAGAGTGACCAAAATTGCCATTTTTACAGAGTTTTGCTTACTCAAAAGCTTCAATTTTGACCAATTTCAGGCACATAAATGACTTTAAACACACTTATTTTAGTTGAAAAAGTCTTAATTCACATCCAACAGTCGTTTGGAGTCAAAAGATTAAGTGTTAAAATTTCATCGATATGGACCATTTTGGGAACGTTCGACAGGTCCGGAGTCATCGTTTTTCATCTGAAAATGTATTTTTCGGACTGTACCAAAAATGATTCAAAATGTCAAATGAATCGTGTCTCATGTTAAATAACCACTTTTTAACCCCTCAGAGTGACCAAAATTGCCATTTTTACAGAGTTTTGCTTACTCAAAAGCTACAATTTTGACCAATTTCAGGCACATAAATGACTTTAAACACACTTATTTTAGTTGAAAAAGTCTTAATTCACATCCAACAGTCGTTTGGAGTCAAAAGATTAAATGTTAAAATTTCATCCATATTGACCATTTTGGGAACGTTCGACAGGTCCGGAGTCATCGTTTTTCATCAGAAAATGAATTTTTCGGACTGTACCAAAAATGATTCAAAATGTCAAATGGATCTTGCCTTATGTTGAATAACCACTTTTTAACCCCTCAGAGTGACCAAAATTGCCATTTTTACAGAGTTTTGCTTACTCAAAAGCTTCAATTTTGACCAATTTCAGGCACATAAATGACTTTAAACACACTTATTTTAGTTGAAAAAGTCTTAATTCACATCCAACAGTCGTTTGGAGTCAAAAGATTAAGTGTTAAAATTTCATCGATATGGACCATTTTGGGGACGTTCGACAGGTCCGGAGTCATTGTTTTTCATCAGAAAATAATTTTTTCAGACTGTACCAAAAATGATTCAAAATGTCAAATGGATCGTGCCTTATGTTGAATAACCACTTTTTAACCCCTCAGAGTGACCAAAATTGCCATTTGTACAGAGTTTTGCTTACTGAAAAGCTTCAATTTTGACCAATTTCAGGCACATAAATGACTTTAAACACACTTATTTTAGTTGAAAAAGTCTTAATTCACATCCAACAGTCGTTTGGAGTCAAAAGATTAAATGTTAAAATTTCATCCATGTTGACCATTTTGGGAACGTTCGACAGGTCCGGAGTCATCGTTTTTCATCAGAAAATGAATTTTTCGGACTGTACCAAAAATGATTCAAAATGTGAAATGGATCTTGCCTCATGTTGAATAACCACTTTTTAACCCCTCAGAGTGACCAAAATTGCCATTTTTACAGAGTTTTGCTTACTCAAAAGCTTCAATTTTGACCAATTTCAGGCACATAAATGACTTTAAACACACTTATTTTAGTTGAAAAAGTCACAATTCACATCCAACAGTCGTTTGGAGTCAAAAGATTAAATGTTAAAATTTCATCGATATGGACCATTTTGGGGACGTTCGACAGGTCCGGAGTCATCGTTTTTCATCAGAAAATGAATTTTTCGGACTGTACCAAAAATGATTCAAAATGTGAAATGGATCTTGCCTCATGTTGAATAACCACTTTTTAACCCCTCAGAGTGACCAAAATTGCCATTTTTACAGAGTTTTGCTTACTCAAAAGCTTCAATTTTGACCAATTTCAGGCACATAAATGACTTTAAACACACTTATTTTAGTTGAAAAAGTCACAATTCACATCCAACAGTCGTTTGGAGTCAAAAGATTAAATGTTAAAATTTCATCGATATGGACCATTTTGGGGACGTTCGACACGTCCGGAGTCATCGTTTTTCATCTGAAAATGTATTTTTCGGACTGTACCAAAAATGATTCAAAATGTCAAATGAATCGTGTCTCATGTTAAATAACCACTTTTTAACCCCTCAGAGTGACCAAAATTGCCATTTTTACAGAGTTTTGCTTACTCAAAAGCTACAATTTTGACCAATTTCAGGCACATAAATGACTTTAAACACACTTATTTTAGTTGAAAAAGTCTTAATTCACATCCAACAGTCGTTTGGAGTCAAAAGATTAAGTGTTAAAATTTCATCGATATGGACCATTTTGGGGACGTTCGACAGGTCCGGAGTCATTGTTTTTCATCAGAAAATTATTTTTTCAGACTGTACCAAAAATGATTCAAAATGTCAAATGGATCGTGCCTTATGTTGAATAACCACTTTTTAACCCCTCAGAGTGACCAAAATTGCCATTTGTACAGAGTTTTGCTTACTGAAAAGCTTCAATTTTGACCAATTTCAGGCACATAAATGACTTTAAACACACTTATTTTAGTTGAAAAAGTCTTAATTCACATCCAACAGTCGTTTGGAGTCAAAAGATTAAATGTTAAAATTTCATCCATGTTGACCATTTTGGGAACGTTCGACAGGTCCGGAGTCATCGTTTTTCATCAGAAAATGAATTTTTCGGACTGTACCAAAAATGATTCAAAATGTGAAATGGATCTTGCCTCATGTTGAATAACCACTTTTTAACCCCTCAGAGTGACCAAAATTGCCATTTTTACAGAGTTTTGCTTACTCAAAAGCTTCAATTTTGACCAATTTCAGGCACATAAATGACTTTAAACACACTTATTTTAGTTGAAAAAGTCACAATTCACATCCAACAGTCGTTTGGAGTCAAAAGATTAAATGTTAAAATTTCATCGATATGGACCATTTTGGGGACGTTCGACAGGTCCGGAGTCATCGTTTTTCATCAGAAAATGAATTTTTCGGACTGTACCAAAAATGATTCAAAATGTGAAATGGATCTTGTCTCATGTTGAATAACCACTTTTTAACCCCTCAGAGTGACCAAAATTGCCATTTTTACAGAGTTTTGCTTACTCAAAAGCTTCAATTTTGACCAATTTCAGGCACATAAATGACTTTAAACACACTTATTTTAGTTGAAAAAGTCACAATTCACATCCAACAGTCGTTTGGAGTCAAAAGATTAAATGTTAAAATTTCATCGATATGGACCATTTTGGGGACGTTCGACAGGTCCGGAGTCATCGTTTTTCATCAGAAAATGAATTTTTCGGACTGTACCAAAAATGATTATAAATGTCAAATGGATCATGTCTCATGTTGAATAACCACTTTTTAACCCCTCAGAGTGACCAAAATTGCTATTTTTACAGAGTTTTGTTTACTCAAAAGCTTCAATTTTGACCAATTTCAGGCACATAAATGACTTTAAACACACTTATTTTAGTTGAAAAAGTCACAATTCACATCCAACAGTCGTTTGGAGTCAAAAGATTAAATGTTAAAATTTCATCGATATGGACCATTTTGGGGACGTTCGACACGTCCGGAGTCATCGTTTTTCATCTGAAAATGTATTTTTCGGACTGTACCAAAAATGATTCAAAATGTCAAATGAATCGTGTCTCATGTTAAATAACCACTTTTTAACCCCTCAGAGTGACCAAAATTGCCATTTTTACAGAGTTTTGCTTACTCAAAAGCTACAATTTTGACCAATTTCAGGCACATAAATGACTTTAAACACACTTATTTTAGTTGAAAAAGTCTTAATTCACATCCAACAGTCGTTTGGAGTCAAAAGATTAAGTGTTAAAATTTCATCGATATGGACCATTTTGGGGACGTTCGACAGGTCCGGAGTCATTGTTTTTCATCAGAAAATTATTTTTTCAGACTGTACCAAAAATGATTCAAAATGTCAAATGGATCGTGCCTTATGTTGAATAACCACTTTTTAACCCCTCAGAGTGACCAAAATTGCCATTTGTACAGAGTTTTGCTTACTGAAAAGCTTCAATTTTGACCAATTTCAGGCACATAAATGACTTTAAACACACTTATTTTAGTTGAAAAAGTCTTAATTCACATCCAACAGTCGTTTGGAGTCAAAAGATTAAATGTTAAAATTTCATCCATGTTGACCATTTTGGGAACGTTCGACAGGTCCGGAGTCATCGTTTTTCATCAGAAAATGAATTTTTCGGACTGTACCAAAAATGATTCAAAATGTGAAATGGATCTTGCCTCATGTTGAATAACCACTTTTTAACCCCTCAGAGTGACCAAAATTGCCATTTTTACAGAGTTTTGCTTACTCAAAAGCTTCAATTTTGACCAATTTCAGGCACATAAATGACTTTAAACACACTTATTTTAGTTGAAAAAGTCACAATTCACATCCAACAGTCGTTTGGAGTCAAAAGATTAAATGTTAAAATTTCATCGATATGGACCATTTTGGGGACGTTCGACAGGTCCGGAGTCATCGTTTTTCATCAGAAAATGAATTTTTCGGACTGTACCAAAAATGATTCAAAATGTGAAATGGATCTTGTCTCATGTTGAATAACCACTTTTTAACCCCTCAGAGTGACCAAAATTGCCATTTTTACAGAGTTTTGCTTACTCAAAAGCTTCAATTTTGACCAATTTCAGGCACATAAATGACTTTAAACACACTTATTTTAGTTGAAAAAGTCTTAATTTACATCCAACAGTCGTTTGGAGTCAAAAGATTAAATGTTAAAATTTCATCGATATGGACCATTTTGGGGACGTTCGACACGTCCGGAGTCATCGTTTTTCATCAGAAAATGAATTTTTCGGACTGTACCAAAAATGATTGAAAATGTCAAATGGATCGTGCCTCATGTTGAATAACCACTTTTTAACCCCTCAGAGTGACCAAAATTGCCATTTTTACAGAGTTTTGTTTACTCAAAAGCTTCAATTTTGACCAATTTCAGGCACATAAATGACTTTAAACACACTTATTTTAGTTGAAAAAGTCTTAATTCACATCCAACAGTCGTTTGGAGTCAAAAGATTAAGTGTTAAAATTTCATCGATATGGACCATTTTGTGGACGTTCGACAGGTCCGGAGTCATCGTTTTTCATCAGAAAATGAATTTTTCGGACTGTACCAAAAATGATTCAAAATGTCAAATGGATCGTGCCTCATGTTGAATAACCACTTTTTAACCCCTCAGAGTGACCAAAATTGCCATTTTTACGGAGTTTTGCTTACTCAAAAGCTTCAATTTTGACCAATTTCAGGCACATAAATGACTTTAAACACACTTATTTTAGTTGAAAAAGTCTTAATTCACATCCAACAGTCGTTTGGAGTCAAAAGATTAAGTGTTAAAATTTCATCGATATGGACCATTTTGTGGACGTTCGACAGGTCCGGAGTCATCGTTTTTCATCAGAAAATGAATTTTTCGGACTGTACCAAAAATGATTCAAAATGTCAAATGGATCGTGCCTCATGTTGAATAACCACTTTTTAACCCCTCAGAGTGACCAAAATTGCCATTTTTACAGAGTTTTGCTTACTCAAAAGCTACAATTTTGACCAATTTCAGGCACATAAATGACTTTAAACACACTTATCTTAGTTGAAAAAGTCTTAATTCACATCCAACAGTCGTTTGGAGTCAAAAGATTAAGTGTTAAAATTTCATTGATATGGACCATTTTGGGAACGTTCGACAGGTCCGGAGTCATCGTTTTTCATCTGAAAATGTATTTTTCGGACTGTACCAAAAATGATTCAAAATGTCAAATGGATCGTGCCTCATGTTGAATAACCACTTTTTAACCCCTCAGAGTGACCAAAATTGCCATTTTTACAGAGTTTTGTTTACTCAAAAGCTTTAATTTTGACCAATTTCAGGCACATAAATGACTTTAAACACACTTATTTTAGTTGAAAAAGTCTTAATTCACATCCAACAGTCGTTTGGAGTCAAAAGATTAAGTGTTAAAATTTCATCGATATGGACCATTTTGTGGACGTTCGACAGGTCCGGAGTCATCGTTTTTCATCAGAAAATGAATTTTTCGGACTGTACCAAAAATGATTCAAAATGTCAAATGGATCGTGCCTCATGTTGAATAACCACTTTTTAACCCCTCAGAGTGACCAAAATTGCCATTTTTACAGAGTTTTGCTTACTCAAAAGCTACAATTTTGACCAATTTCAGGCACATAAATGACATTAAACACACTTATTTTAGTTGAAAAAGTCTTAATTCACATCCAACAGTCGTTTGGAGTCAAAAGATTAAGTGTTAAAATTTCATCGATATGGACCATTTTGGGGACGTTCGACAGGTCCGGAGTCATCGTTTTTCATCTGAAAATGTATTTTTCGGACTGTACCAAAAATGATTCAAAATGTCAAATGGATCGTGCCTCATGTTAAATAACCACTTTTTAACCCCTCAGAGTGACCAAAATTGCCATTTTTACAGAGTTTTGCTTACTCAAAAGCTACAATTTTGACCAATTTCAGGCACATAAATGACTTTAAACACACTTATTTTAGTTGAAAAAGTCTTAATTCACATCCAACAGTCGTTTGGAGTCAAAAGATTAAATGTTAAAATTTCATCCATATTGACCATTTTGGGAACGTTCGACAGGTCCGGAGTCATCGTTTTTCATCAGAAAATGAATTTTTCGGACTGTACCAAAAATGATTCAAAATGTCAAATGGATCGTGCCTTATGTTGAATAACCACTTTTTAACCCCTCAGAGTGACCAAAATTGCCATTTTTACAGAGTTTTGCTTACCCAAAAGCTTCAATTTTGACCAATTTCAGGCACATAAATGACTTTAAACACACTTATTTTAGTTGAAAAAGTCTTAATTCACATCCAACAGTCGTTTGGAGTCAAAAGATTAAGTGTTAAAATTTCATCGATATGGACCATTTTGGGGACGTTCGACAGGTCCGGAGTCATCGTTTTTCATAAGAAAATTAATTTTTCAGACTGTACCAAAAATGATTCAAAATGTCAAATGGATCGTGCCTTATGTTGAATAACCACTTTTTAACCCCTCAGAGTGACCAAAATTGCCATTTTTACAGAGTTTTGCTTACTCAAAAGCTTCAATTTTGACCAATTTCAGGCACATAAATGACTTTAAACACACTTATTTTAGTTGAAAAAGTCACAATTCACATCCAACAGTCGTTTGGAGTCAAAAGATTAAATGTTAAAATTTCATCGATATGGACCATTTTGGGGACGTTCGACAGGTCCGGAGTCATCGTTTTTCATCAGAAAATGAATTTTTTGGACTGTACCAAAAATGATTCAAAATGTCAAATGGATCGTGCCTCATGTTGAATAACCACTTTTTAACCCCTCAGAGTGACCAAAATTGCCATTGTTACAGAGTTTTGCTTACTCAAAAGCTTCAATTTTGACCAATTTCAGGCACATAAATGACTTTAAACACACTTATTTTAGTTGAAAAAGTCACAATTCACATCCAACAGTCGTTTGGAGTCAAAAGATTAAATGTTAAAATTTCATCGATATGGACCATTTTGGGGACGTTCGACAGGTCCGGAGTCATCGTTTTTCATCAGAAAATGAATTTTTTGGACTGTACCAAAAATGATTCAAAATGTCAAATGGATCGTGCCTCATGTTTAATAACCACTTTTTAACCCCTCAGAGTGACCAAAATTGCCATTTTTACAGAGTTTTGCTTACTCAAAAGCTTCAATTTTGACCAATTTCAGGCACATAAATGACTTTAAACACACTTATTTTAGTTGAAAAAGTCACAATTCACATCCAACAGTTGTTTGGAGTCAAAAGATTAAATGTGTTAAAATTTCATCGATATGGACCATTTTGGGGACGTTTGACAGGTCCGGAGTCATCGTTTTTCATCAGAAAATGAATTTTTCGGACTGTACCAAAAATGATTCAAAATGTCAAATGGATCGTGCCTCATGTTGAATAACCACTTTTTAACCCCTCAGAGTGACCAAAATTGCCATTTTTACAGAGTTTTGCTTACTCAAAAGCTTCAATTTTGACCAATTTCAGGCACATAAATGACTTTAAACACACTTATTTTAGTTGAAAAAGTCTTAATTCACATCCAACAGTCGTTTGGAGTCAAAAGATTAAGTGTTAAAATTTCATCGATATGGACCATTTTGGGAACGTTCGACAGGTCCGGAGTCATCGTTTTTCATCTGAAAATGTATTTTTCGGACTGTACCAAAAATGATTCAAAATGTCAAATGAATCGTGCCTCATGTTAAATAACCACTTTTTAACCCCTCAGAGTGACCAAAATTGCCATTTTTACAGAGTTTTGCTTACTCAAAAGCTACAATTTTGACCAATTTCAGGCACATAAATGACTTTAAACACACTTATTTTAGTTGAAAAAGTCTTAATTCACATCCAACAGTCGTTTGGAGTCAAAAGATTAAATGCTAAAATTTCATCCATATTGACCATTTTGGGAACGTTCGACAGGTCCGGAGTCATCGTTTTTCATCAGAAAATGAATTTTTCGGACTGTACCAAAAATGATTCAAAATGTCAAATGGATCGTGCCTTATGTTGAATAACCACTTTTTAACCCCTCAGAGTGACCAAAATTACCATTTTTACAGAGTTTTGCTTACTCAAAAGCTTCAATTTTGACCAATTTCAGGCACATAAATGACTTTAAACACACTTATTTTAGTTGAAAAAGTCTTAATTCACATCCAACAGTCGTTTGGAGTCAAAAGATTAAGTGTTAAAATTTCATCGATATGGACCATTTTGGGGACGTTCGACAGG